>NC_056725.1:1321250927-1321313427 GCF_019279795.1 Protopterus annectens | reverse complement strand
CATGTAATGTACATTAACACAACAGTACCTGTCCAATCATTATGTGTGAACAGTACTCTTGCAAGGTGCTGTGTGCAACATCATCATCATGATAAAGGTAAATGGGGTAACCATAGAGGGACCGGTAGTGTTGTGTGTACAATGGGGTCATCCTCATCATGTGTACCTGGACCATTTAGGAGTGATGTGCATACCAGGATCGTGCACCTGAGGGACAGGGGTGAGGATAACAGGAGTATGTTGTGATGCATATTACAAGGGTTACATGTGTCCAGTGGGCACGTGTGTGAAATGGACAGCTATGTATAGGGCAGATGTTGTCCTAGGAGCTGATTGGCCTTATGTTTCCATAGGGTGAGGGTCGGATGTGGGGGAAGGAGAGTAGGTATGGCTGTGGAGGATAGGTAGGGTAGGATCACAGACAAGACAGCATACAGGGTTGGTATATGACACATGTGGGGGATACACCTCAGACGGGGATGGGTGTTCGGCATTCACAAGCCCATGGGAACAGTGGGACGGAGGTCCCCAGCCATGGGCAGCCACCACTGCACCTAAACAGCTGCAAAGGAGGCAGTGCTGGGGCTGTCCAGGAGGGGCAGCATCACCCTGTAAATGTGACACTCCACCCTTGAGCTTGCGTATCTGGCTTTGGAACCCCTTAGTGAGCCCCAATGCAACATGTCCGGGACCGCATGACAGCAGACATGTACCTGTCTGGTCCTGCTCCCAGGGGGACATGCCCCATCCTCAGTGGTGGTACCACCAGAAGGTGGTGCAGAGCCAACAGAGGTTGATGTCCAAGGCTGGGCCCCAGATGTGCTGGTGCCCGGTGCCATGGTCAGCTGAAGTGGGACAGGAGGTTCTGCCGGGACCTCCCAACCCATTCAGCCTATGGTGTTGCAGTTTAAACCCACATATGGCTTAGTGATAGACAACAGCATACAGGATTACCTACAACAGTATGCATAGATATCACCATCAACCCAACACAACAGATGGTATACATTTGCAGAGGGAGCACAACACATGCATATATACTGCATGCCATCTGTACAATGTGTAGTAGACATGTGACCGCAGCTATGAACAGTTGCCCATTATTGGCTTGTCACTGGGAACCCCAGACAGTGTCTGTCATACCA
Source organism: Protopterus annectens (assembly GCF_019279795.1). Classification (NCBI taxonomy): domain Eukaryota; kingdom Metazoa; phylum Chordata; order Ceratodontiformes; family Protopteridae; genus Protopterus; species Protopterus annectens. The sequence goes on along the minus strand of NC_056725.1, from coordinate 1,321,312,282 downwards.
CTGTTTCATGTGACATATGTCCAGTCAGGGATGCGATGGCAGTAACACATCCCTATCATCATGTACTGTCTGCAATCCTCACACTATGCTCCTGCTGTGCACAGATGTGTGTTCAGTGTGTAACACAGGAAACAAATGGTTCCACACACTGACCAGTTCACAGATGGCCCTACAGATGGGGTCCCTCATGAACAGAGTACTGTCATGTCTGTATTAAAACATGCAGAATAGCCATTACCACACACAACATGTTAAACAGGCAGTAGTCTCAATGCAGCATAGCTACACTTACATGCTGTAGTCATGTGTGGCACATCACCCTCCTGTCTTTAGGCTATTTCCCACTGTGTATGATGTTTGAGGTACATCCAGATATCATCTGTGATGCCGTTTCAGAACACCACATCCAGGTACCACTCACAGCGACTGTCATGGCCAAATACCAACATGTTTTTCCTAGATAGTGTACTGTGTTTATCATGCGAATGGCTATGGGAACACCATCACAGCTGTTCCACATGCAATCAGCTAGAGGAGGACTGCAATAGGTGCAGAGGCCATCACCTGATCATGTCCATCACTTACAATACACATGCTGCTGCTGAGCAGGTGTACACCTCCACATCCACCAGAGAGTGTGTGGGTGGGACAGGCAAAGTACACCAGAGAAGGGCTTGGAGACTTAACCCTAAGCATCATCTGCCACATGTCTAACAGTACAGGGGAAAAACCCCTGACTGACTAGTCATTACTATTACATGTGCATGATGTTACTACATGTGCCACAAAGCCGACATGTTGCTGTGCTGTAAGAACATATATGTGTGTAGGTGAGAGACATCTGCAACAGAGATATAGTAGACATACATTAGGTGTGGCACACATGGCTGTCCACGTGAACGGATGCCATTGTCACCACAACCACACTCTCTAATGGACTCACATTGACACTCTTTGCCAGGGCCACAAATACACAACCTAACTACTTAGTTTGCCACACTGCAGTAATGCACAGGACTACATGCACCACAGGGGATATCTGGAGGTTCTATGGGCTAGGGCATGTGAAAGTGTTTGACATCTGTTGGTATGCCAATGAGGGTTATACTGGGAGTGACTGTGGTTGGGAGCATCATAACCCACATGCAGACACAAGGTGCCAGTACTGACATGCATGTATGCATTGCTTCATGGGTGTGTAGTGGTTGGCTGTGCAAGATGGCTGTACAAGGCTGGGTGAGGGGTAATCCTTGGCATCACATCACCCGACAATGGTGTGCAGTGCGGTACAAGGGTGTACTGTCTGCAATGTCCCACACAGATGGGTACTGCATGATCTGCCCTGACATCCTGGTTACCAATGTGTATGGCCATAGCTTTGCAATGCATGCCATGTCTGTGTTTGATAGTCCTTCACATGGACATTGCCTGGGATGTGCATGTCCCACAATACTGTACAGTGACATGTACAGGTGTACCTGGTTTGGCAGGCACATGTTGTGTACACAGACTGTTATCCCCCGATATGCCAATACTGGCCTGGTGTGGCAAAACCTGCTTATAGTGAGCAGGTCGACCCTGCACCTGCATTGATAGTATGATACAGGTATTCCCTGGTGTCAGTGGCATTGGTCCATACAGGGCACATGTGTATGGCATTGTATGGCCTCTGTGGATCACATTTGATGGCACCACATATGTTGCAGGCATCCAGTGGGGAACATAGTGAAGGCACAATGTCTGCAAATATGTGCCTATTGTACCACTGTACAGGGTGCCATGTCCTCTGCAGCCCACTGCATTCACACCATGCCTACTATCTGTCATCAATGTGCATGGTACTAGCAACATAGCGGGATATCCTAGGCAAGTGTGTTTGTGCATGGCACATGGGTGCAGGACATATACCGGGTACTAGTAGGGTTGCATACTTTGTTCACCAGGCCTTTTGCCAGATGTAGGGGTATGGCTTGCCAACACAGTCCTGTGGCTGACTGACAGCTGTACTCCTCGTGAGGTGGCCAATGTGTCATAAGATGGACACCATATAGGAAAACTACAAAATCTGCTCCCCAACATGTCCAGTGGTTAGACACTCACAGCCACCTCTACACAGGCTCTGACAGCCAAACACACACACTTGCCATGTCCTGTATATGAACCCCTACCTACTGTATCACACTGCAGCAATATGCTTTTAGGGCATGCTACGGTGAATACTGGGTTACAGCACACCTACAGGTGTATACCTAGGTGGGTGACAACAGCAGGATTGACAAAGGTGGTCATGTGATTTGTACAGAGAGTGCATACTCTACAAAGCACTGTACTTGTCTCATGCAGGCAGACACACACACACACACACACACACACACACACACACACACACACACACACACACACACACACACACAGTTGGCAAGTCTGGGATTAGAACACTGACCTAACTACTTTATCACACTACAGCATTACACAGTTACAGAACATGCTACTGAGATTACTGGGTCACAGCACTCCCAGAGGTGTATTTCTAGGTGGGTGACATCATCAGCCTTGCCAAAGGTGGGTATAGGAATTGTATGGAGTGTGAGCAGTCTAAAAGCATTATTCAGTCCTCAGGCAGATGGGACACACACACACACACACACACACACACACACACACACACACACACACACTTGGCAAGTCTGGGATTAGAACACTGACCTAACTACTTTATCACACTACAGCATTATGCAGTTACAGAACATGCTACCAAGATTACTGGGTCACAGCACTCCCAGAGGTGTATTTCTAGGTGGGTGACATCATCAGCCTTGCCAAAGGTGGGTATAGGAATTGTATGGAGTGTGAGCAGTCTAAAAGCATTATTCAGTCCTCAGGCAGATGGGGACAAACACACACACACACACACTTGGCAAGTCTGGGATTAGAACACCGACCTAACTACTTTATCACACTACAGCATTATGCAGTTACAGAATGTGCTACTGAGATTACTGGGTCACAGCACTCCCAGAGGTGTATTTCTAGGTGGGTGACATCATCAGCCTTGCCAAAGGTGGGTATAGGAATTGTATGGAGTGTGAGCAGTCTAAAAGCATTATTCAGTCCTCAGGCAGATGGACACACACACACACACACACTTGGCAAGTCTGGGATTAGAACACTGACCTAACTACTTTATCACACTACAGCATTATGCAGTTACAGAATGCGCTACCGAGATTACTGGGTCACAGCACTCCCAGAGGTGTATTTCTAGGTGGGTGACATCATCAGCCTTGCCAAAGGTGGGTATAGGAATTGTATGGAGTGTGAGCAGTCTAAAAGCATTATTCAGTCCTCAGGCAGATGGGGACACACACACACACACACACACACTTGGCAAGTCTGGGATTAGAACACTGACCTAACTACTTTATCACACTACAGCATTACGCAGTTACAGAATGTGCTACTGAGATTACTGGGTCACAGCACTCCCAGAGGTGTATTTCTAGGTGGGTGACATCATCAGCCTTGCCAAAGGTGGGTATAGGAATTGTATGGAGTGTGAGCAGTCTAAAAGCATTATTCAGTCCTCAGGCAGATGGGGACAAACACACACACACACTTGGCAAGTCTGGGATTAGAACACTGACCTAACTACTTTATCACACTACAGCATTATGCAGTTACAGAATGCGCTACCAAGATTACTGGGTCACAGCACTCCCAGAGGTGTATTTCTAGGTGGGTGACATCATCAGCCTTGCCAAAGGTGGGTATAGGAATTGTATGGAGTGTGAGCAGTCTAAAAGCATTATTCAGTCCTCAGGCAGATGGGGACAAACACACACACACACACACTTGGCAAGTCTGGGATTAGAACACCGACCTAACTACTTTATCACACTACAGCATTACGCAGTTACAGAATGCACTACTGAGATTACTGGGTCACAGCACTCCCAGAGGTGTATTTCTAGGTGGGTGACATCATCAGCCTTGCCAAAGGTGGGTATAGGAATTGTATGGAGTGTGAGCAGTCTAAAAGCATTATTCAGTCCTCAGGCAGATGGAGACAAACACACACACACACGCCAGTGGTGGGAACAGAACACCTGCCTATCTACAGATCACTATTACAATACTACATAGTTACGAGTCACGCCACACAGACTACACATTTCAAGGCTGTCATTATGACCTTCTAGGAATGCGGACATCAACAGGGATGCTGGCAGTTAAGATGTACATACCTGTGAACCTGTGTGTTTAAAGTAGGAATCCATCCTGACCTGGAGTATGCCCATCTGTGGAATGGATGACTACTATCACTATACAGGGTTACAATGGCCATGCCCATACACATAGAGGCACATAACTGACACAAGGTGTCACTGGGCATGCTCACACACTTAGTAGCACAGGGCTGTTTGGAATGCACTATGTGTCCATCTACACAAGGTTATACTGGGCATGCTCATACACTTAGTAGCACAGGGCTGTCTGGGATGCACTCTGATTCTAAACACGGAAGGCCACAGTGGCCATGCTATTACAGTTAGATGTAAAGAACACATTGTAATGGACTCTGGTGTTAGTAGTTGTCATTGTTAGCAGGAACGCTGCACTACATATATCTGACACTGGTCTTATACACAATGTCTGCTGCTGTCCGTCACCTTAGATGTACCATTCTATACCAAGCACAATACTACCACTCACAGTGATGTCTTGCTAGGAGTGGCAACTGCTTGACCAACACAATGAGCCAATGTCCTGCTGTAATTATGAGGTTGTCCAGTGTTTGTCATTCTGGGATGACATGACTGAAAGTAGACAGGCCTTTGTCACATATCACATGCATCCATGATTCAAGGGAGTGGGGATAATACCTAAGTTGCATTCACCCATATAGTGCCATTCCAAGGCAAATGTCCTAAACACAGGATAACACCCTGACACCTAGAGGACAACTGCATTGTATGCTTATGCTAACCAGTGCTAGATGTGTAGCATCCGTAATCACAGCTGCTCACTGTAGATCCAACAATGGGGAGTACTGACATCTGTGCAGTGAGGAACACCTGGCTGAAGGCTCTGTAGTGCACAATAGCACTACCACCATATACCTCAGAACCAGACATGTGGGCCATAACACAGGTATGGACCACTCCAGGTGGTGGTGTCCCCACATACATAAAGGCCACTCACATGTACTGACCAGTACTCCCACAAAAGGCATCACAGATGAGTCAGGTGCAGGACACAGTGTCAAAAGCTGCATTCTAGGATGTAACCCTCAGACACCACCATGCCCTCGGACCACCAACACACATCCATACATGTGGTAGGACATATAATAGTACACCACCATGTGACCCTTGACCAGTGGACTGTACCAAGCTCTACATCAACTGTGCAGAGTACCCATGTACTGACACAGTTGCATCATGTGTTATGCAATGCAATGATACCACTGTCTGTAACCAGGTCAGCTGTACACATACCAGGGGCCCTTGGTTATTTACAGCATTAACAGATGACTGTTGCTGTACACCAGTAAACACCCTCATGTTTGGATATGACATACATGTACCTGCCCTGGATATGTACATGCCACACACATACAACATATATGTAAATAGCATAGCTGTTGTTGTCCTTTGTGCAGACAGGTGGCTACAGCCATTACACACATGCACATGGAATGTAGGTCCATGGCTGCTGAATGCTAACAGTACATAAGGTGTGATATCAATGTTGACAGAGGTAACAACCCTGTACTGGTCACCCATTACACCTATCATATCATACAACAGTCCATGTGTCATGTATGTCATTACACATGTCCACCAATTGCAATGCCTACAAACATGCCCAAATGACAGGATTGTAGGACCTACACACATGTACATGTAGTGGTGTGCATTCAGATACCATGCGTGTGCAGTTGCTGATGTATGCAGGTGACGTGTGTCTTAGTACATCATGCAGTTGCAATGCAGCCTCAACATTGCCAACTGTATATGGTGATATGCTGAAAGTACGGAAAGATGTACCTCAGGTATGGACAGATGTGTGGACATAACTAAGTGGTGGGGCATCTTTGCAGATGGATGTTTGCTGAGGACAGCTCACAGGTGTGTCACAAGCGGTCCTACAATAACCTGTGTAACCGCTAAGCAATGGTTTTGTTAATTGAAGGGCAACACACACAACATAGACAGCGGTCAGGGTGACACCGAAGGTAAATCACTTGACACCTGTAACAGTTAAGACCTCCCATGTGCATATATCAGCACAGTTGCCAAAGGAAGCATCAGTACACTTTGTAATGCATGCAATACTGCTGTAAGTCTGTCATACATATCATGAGATAGGCAGGTGTTTGATTCACAGTACTGGCATGTGTGGTTGCATGTGTGTCCATATATGTCACGTATGGTGGGGAATACATCTCAATTGTTACTCACTCTCCTGTACACTGTTGTAGACATCTGTACAGACTGCAATGTAGAAAGCAGGACATAGGCAGGGTGTGTATCTCACACATGTGAGGTATCTGTATGTGCGTGACATAGGTGTATTCAATAGTGAATGCCACAGTGTGTGTGTGTGTGTGTGTGTGTGTGTGTGTGTGTGTGTGTGTGTGTGTGTGTGTGTGTGTGTGTGTGTGTGTGTGTATGGCTGTCTGGTCCCTGGAGTGAGGATGTATGTTACCATAGTGAACTGATAAGACCCCTCCCCCATCCAGGTGATGCAATCTACTATCCATGTTGATGTCCCCGATCTTAGGCCATACTGACTACCTGTACATGTGTATTCTCTGTGGCATCATGTAGGTGCACAGTACTGTAATGATGATTTGCACATAGGCAGGGGTCCTCACCTCAACACTAGCAACTGTGTGTGTGAGTGTGTGTTACTGTGTCGGTGAATCCGTGAGTGTGTGGGTGTGTTACTGTGTCACTGAATACATGTGTGTCAATACCTGAGTGTGTGGGTGCAGTTGTGTGTTCGCATCCTGTCATGGGAATGTGTATTACTGCTTCCCAATGAGGCATCACACTTCCCACTGGCCTCTACCCTTGTCATCAGCTAGACCGCTCTCTTACCTCACCACTCCATGTAACTGTACCTGTGATGTCACCCAGTATGGATGTCACGTCTGTAGCCACAGTAGCTTAATACACAGCTATCATGCTCTTGGATCAGTAGATGTGTTTGGAACGTGGGACATTCTAACTGTGATGTGGAAGCTACAAGGTGCATGCTGGTATTTTCATACATACCTGTGAGTAGTCCACATTTACATATGGGACACTAACTGCAAACACTGACATCCACCGGCACATGCAATTAGACCTGAAGGAGGAAAGCAGAACATCATGACCAACATGCAGTTACTGTTGTTACACAAGACACATACTGTTAACAGTACGAAATGCATTGTACACCTGTACTACATGGTATGTCTGCTGCCTGTCAACAGTACACAACAATTGTAATCTACACTTATCTTCCTAGTCTGTTCACCCTGTGCATCAGACCATATGAGCATGTCCCTGCACCGATGGTGTGGATGACAGGGATGCGGCACAGGCATCATCATATGCACAGGGTGATAATGTTTGCCAGAGGCCTAGGCTGCACCATTGGATGACATCATGTGTGTGGGTTAGGGCCTTTGATCTAATTGGGCATGTGTGGATGTTATGCATGTGTGTGTTGCGGTGCCCTACATATGTTTCCGGTGTGTGCGTGTATGTATGCACACAGTTCTGGCATGTGTCTGGCCTACACAGGGGTATTATTGACAGCTGTGGACTGTACAGGCCAGGTTTTACAGTTCACGGTGTCCGGCCATGGCCACGTGACCTGTGCCTGCCAGGGGTTGCACGGGCACTACCAGGCAGAGGTGCAGATTGGGTACTGTCTGATGACACATGTCCACTGGAACCATGTCCCTGTTGGGACCATCCAGGGCCACGTGCACATGGCCTGCTGTGTCATGGTGTGGACAGCACAGCACCAGCTGCACTGCTGCTGCTACCGCCACTATGGGAGTGGGCATGTGAGGTAGCTCATTCACGTAGACCTGAAACAGGTGATGTAGCAGGCCTACGTCCACGTGCCCGATGCCTCACTCCTACCAGATGTTCCAACACAGACAGCTCATGCTCGTGGATTGTCATGCCACGGTCAAGGACTCCAACCATGTCACCCAATCATCTATCCAAAGCTTCAGCAATCTGCTGTTGAGCATTTACCATTGCCTGGATGTTGTTGTTTAAAGAATGGACAGCAGCCCTCTGAAGCCTCTGATCTTCTCTGTTGTGCCATTCAGCATGTGCCTGTGCCTCCATTACAGCCTGAAACATGCATCTGGTGACACCAGCTGCTGCACTCTGTCTTGCAGGGGCATGTTGGCCAGAGGTCCTCCTATGAGCAGCACTGGCCACGTGCCTGTGTGGGGCATCACCAGTCAGTTGGCTGACACCATGGTGTGCAGGCACACCTTCCATAGCCCCCACACTTTCCTGTTCCAAGCTACCACATGCCAACTGTCCTTCCTCTATGGCCACTGGTGATGGGGTATGTGTAGGCATGAGAACTGTGTGTGGGGATGAGGGGGATATAGGTGGAATGGCAACCAATGGCACAGATTCAGCCCCTGACAACCCTGCCTGTGCCTCAATCATACATTCATCATCACTGCTAGAGTCTGTGGGGACACTAACATCAGATGGACTGCAGGAGGGGAATGCACCTACATCACCTGTGAGGGGCAGACAAGAACTGTACATTACAATCTATACAATAGACACACACACACACACACACACATGCTATGGCACCCAACATGCATGTGATATGACAGAAGGCATGCAACATGCATGTGATATGGCAGATGGCATGCAGCTCAGACAATAATAGTGGTAGTTATCATACATCCCTGGGTTGCACACAACAGCATGCATGTGTCATAGCAGAAGGCATGCAAATTACACAATCATAGTAGTAGTTAGCATACATCCCTGTGTTACACCATGTAGACCAGCACAGGTTAACAGTACACCTGCCTGATGTGTGGCATATGACCTTGACAATCACATGTAGTATGACATGTGATCTGCTGATGTGTGCAATGACATGCATACATGTTTAACACAATGGTGTCCTGTCAAATATACAGTGGGGTAATGGTGTCCCAATGCAGTGTTGTCTGTCCGCCCTACAGATATACTGCACATTTAGCTGATGTGCATGGCCATTGCAGGGAATCATGAGGCATCTCTATTGCTATACAGTGTGAGTTACAGACACAGTTCATAGCCATGACTGTGTTCAGATACAATACATATATACTGTGGAATGTGACCCACATCACTGAGGTGTATACACACTAAACCATGATGTGGAATGTGTGACACAGGTCACTGAAGGGTATACGGATGACACCCCTGCACATCTGCAACCATATTGCTGCTGCCTGGCAACTATGGCCAGACATGGCAAACTCGTCATACACCATGTCCCACATGACATCTGTGTACCACACACACACACACACACACACACACACACACACACACACACACACACACACACACACATGAGGAGCAAGGATGACATTGATGTCTGACACCAGCAAGGGGAATGTACTGTATCTGTGGGCTGATGTGGATACTGTACAGGTGACTGCTGTCATGTCGTGACACACTCAAGATGTTCAACACATCTTATGTGGTGGATTGATGTCACGCCTACACAAGATGTGCACAGGCCTGTAGGATGTCTAGTGTTCCACATCTGCAATATAACCATTACACAAAGGCCATAGTTGGACCATGTGGAGCCAATGTATGACAGGGTGTACACACAAGCACATCACGTCTACTGTGTGTGTTGCTTCATGTCTCTGGCCATCCTCCATGGCCATGTGTGTACATGTGTTGGCCAAATGATTGTGACGGGCATCTATTTCACATGTCTGTGTTGTCCCATATGACATACACCCATAGATGTCATATGCTCCACTGACGACAGGGTTATGCAGACAAAGGGTGGTATGTTTGGTATGTGGGATATGTTTTTCAGGATAGTTAGGCAGTGTTGCAGCCAGCCCACTAGATGTCATGGACATGTCAGATAGCACATCACATTGTGTGACATTCATAGCAGGGGTATGATCCACACCGGTGAATCCTGTGGGCTGGCCATACTCCAGCTCACTGTGTAGTACTGTTTGTATTCCCCACATGTGTAGTTCTGATCTGTAGTACATGTCCCTACAGTGAACAGCACCTCCACCATTGTATGCACAGCTGTCCACACATCTGGCAATGACAGTTTGTGAGGTTTCATGTCGGTGTTTCACATAGTTTGCAAGTATTGCACATGGGTAGCCATTGTGATGCATTGCAGGTCCGACCTGTATATTGTGACAGGACCATACATTATGTGTACATGTGGTAAATGGCCACATGGCAGATAGATCTGTGCATTAACATGCCTGATAAATAATAACAGTCTCACCTGCAATGGGCTGCTGTCACAGCGGAATGCCAGAGGTACCTAAATAGGAGTAACACAGCAGTATGATCATTATCCATGCCTGTATGATAGCTACAGGGTGCAATGTGCATGTTAACACATACACCAGTACAATAGACTATACTATGGAGTATGCACATGTGTGCATACACAGAGTAGCATACTATAGTATGCGGCATGTGTGTATACATGCCTTGCATATGATGTTACATTACATATTGTACAGTGACACATGTAACTATATGGAATATAGTTGTTATAGGTGCAGTAGTGACTTACCAGGCAACTCCAGGCTCGGTGGTTGAGAGACACCCACCTCCATGATATCGGCTAAGGCTTGTGGATGTTGTTCTGCAGGTGTCCCCAGGTTGGCCAGTAGCTCCTCGGTACATGTGAGTGGGGGCTGGGTTGGTGGCCCACCACCTGTTGCACCTTGTTCCCTGGTGATTGCATTTGCATGCTGTTTTGCCCATCTAATGAGGTCTGTACAGTGTCTGTGCACCTGCTGGTATGTGCGGTTGTGGCCACCCACATCATTAACCCTCCTGCAAAGTTCCTGCCACAGGGCATCCTGCTGCTGTGCATCCTGTGGCACATGGCTGAACAGGACATCATGATTGTCATGTAGGTATGGGATGAGGGCCTCATCCTCCAAGTGGGTATAAGGTGGTAGCCTTGCACGCGGCATACCTGGAAGACATAATGATGGAGACAGGTCACAGTAACTCACAGAGACATACAGAGCTACAGCTGAACATACATGTGTATCACATTTATTACGATTAAATAGTTGTCTTTGCAAATCTACATGACACTGACACCACTGACATGTTTGTGTCACACACATTTGACACTCAATGGTGATTGGATATTATCACCATATATGTGTGTGTGTCACCTGATTACATTGCTCATACTCCATGTGGATGCTGTCTTGATGTGGGCATGTCTGTTTGCCTGTACTGGTGTTCTTACCTATCAGCACATGGCTGGATGTGTCCACATTAATGCAGTCGACCTTGATGCTGTGTATATGTCACATATAAAGACTTACACTGCCTTAACGGACATGACCTGTGACCCTGCAGACTTGCTCATGGAAGGTTTTACATGTATGTGTTTTGCCATATACATCTACATGGCACTGTACAGCAGTTCAACATCCTGCCATGTATCACCTGTGTTGCACATGTGATACACATGGGACACTGGCTAGCCAGATGGTATTTGCAGGGATGGATATCAACTATAGCATGTACAGTCAAAGTCAACTAGTAGGCTATATGCCCTGGGCCATGTATGAATCTAGGATGAAAGGTTACCTAGCTGTAGCTGACAGGTGGGTTTCTGGGGCCAGGTGGAGCAGTGCCACATAACTGATCCACAGGGTTAATGATACATTTACCATGCGGTCATCACACCATGTCTGAGAGGGGGCAATGTGCAGCTTTGCTGGACAGGAATGCATAGTATGGCAGGAGTATGTAAAGTGTATGGGACAAGGATCTGTCCAGCATGTGGTGATCCTAGTACTAGGAAGGTGGATGTCCATGAAGTATGTGTTTGAGATCAGGATGTGTATGTGTAGCATGTCCAACATCACTGGGTTGGACATGGCTTTATTCAGGGTAGGCATCATGCTACATAGTGGAGATGGGGATTGGGAAGGCTGGTGTAGGCCATCTGAACATGGCCAATACCCCTTAAAGGAAATATGTGATCTGATATGGGTCACTTGAGTGTTGAGTATGGCTGGACAATGATCTCTATATTCATGGATGGCACCCTGTCATGATTAGGGTTGCCACATATGACTACCTGACAGGTGTGGTGATGTAACTATCACAGGAAAGACAACTGCCCAGCTGCATCCCTTACACACAGTGTCCATTATGTTGACCGCTGCCTAGGTGGTAGTTCATGGGTACAGGGTTATTAACATAGGGGTGACAATGCAATATGTAGCTGTCAGATTGTGCCCATATGTCACACACCTCACCCACAAAGCCCCTTCTGTATGTTGTCCACAACACTCTGAGTCAGCTATTGCTCCTAGGTCATAGTCATTTGCATACTTCAATAGGCAGATGCCTTCTGTTAGTCTGTGTGGTATAGACTACAATGAGGGGAGTACAATGAATTAACCCTGTCTTACTGTAGCTGGCACTGGTGTGATGTGCATGTATTATTCAGACACCTTCTGTAGTGTTGGTTCTGCCAGCAGTCCCATTGCAAAACACTCCTGTGACATAGGAATGTACATCTAGTATACTGAGTGTAGGTGGAACACAGTATGGGTGATGATGTCCTATGACCTGGCAAGGTTATGATATGCAGTGTGAAATCAACCTTACTGTCATCTACATCTGTACTGCTGACATCAAATAAGTTGATCAAGGTTCATGGCCTTTCAGACCAGACTCAGCAGGGTAGTAGTGCAGTACTTCCCATTATCAGTGGTGTCTCCCCTTTGTGGGTTGTGATACCTGTTGGTGTGCACCATTCAGTGTGTACACAGCCTGACATGAAGCTATGTTTTACATGATGTGTATGTGGAGAGCAACTTGTTTTGCCATATGTGTATGATACAACCTGGGATGTGGACAGGTCCCATGCAGCCTGAGTGCAGCTTGTACCTGCATAGTTGTGGTTACAGGGGCTCTGTAGTGTACATGGATATATGATTGTGTACCTGTTGGGGGGACAGTGTGTTTATGTTATCCAAGACCCTATCTGGATTGCTTATTCATGCTCAGCACTTGTTCAGAACTTGTAAGCACTACGTAAGCTACTAATTACTATAGCACTCAATCTTCCTCATTACCTAGAGGTAAACAGTTTTTGTACATACTTTTCTCACTTGCTTAGAGTAAAACAGCTCTTGTACTCACTTTCCTCACTTATCTAGGGGAAAATAGTTTTATATTCAGGCATGTCCAAGGGTCAGCTCCCAGTGTTCTCTCCTGTCTATCTGATGAATCTGGACATCTTGAGGCAATGTAGAAATTGCCTCATGTACACAGACAACCCTCTCCACCTACCACCCAACACTACAACCTGTGAGAGATGCACTTATCTAGCCAAACTGGAGGTAAAGCTCTCTCCAACCAAGACTGAACTTGACAGTCATGTGGAGAAGGTAAACATTTGCACCACACCACACTCATCACATAGTCTCACTAAATCTACACCACCATAATCCACACATAGTAACACAAAAACATTCATGGAGGCTCTCAATAATAATCTGTCTAAGCAACAGAGACCTCCAAAGTGGAAACACAAGCAGCCTCCATCCCCAACACAACCCCAATGGCACATAGCCCACAGACTCAGTGTGCCACTCAACCACAGCCAATAAGGCAAATCAACGTACCCAACACACTAGTCATAGGTGACTCTATAGTCAGGCACACTGATGTCCCACTCACCAGGCTAAACAAGGAGAAGGTTACTGTCAGCTGCCTGTCGGGTACCAGGATCTGCCACATAACCCATGCACTCAGGTCACTCCACAACAAGTACAAATATGACTCTGTCATTGTCCATGTTGGTGTGAATGACCTGAGATGTACCTCCCTGGACTACATGAAAAGAGACATGGAAGAGCTCTCTGATCTTGTAGCCCAGGCAGGTATGACCCTAGCCCTGAGTAGCATTCTGCCATCACCCAGAATGATACCGCAGTATGAGGACAAAATGATTGACTTCAACAATTGGCTAAGCTTCTGGTGTCATTCTAAGGGGATCCAGTATCTGTCTGCTTGGGATGACATGGTCGACAGACCACGATGCTTTGCCACAGATGGCCTGCACCTGTCGACCCTGGGATTCTGGATACTGGCTAAGGCTCTTGCTGCCCCTATAGTGCCTTCTTTAGGCAAGGTTCAAATAACATATTCACCACCATAACAGGAACAGGCAAGCACAAACTGAGGGTAATGCTACTCAATGCTGGAAGTCTAAATCTCAAAATGCACTCACTCGAGGCACTCCTTGTAATGGAGAACATCGATATCTGTGCAGTGACTGAGACCTGGTTCAAGGCTCCAGAGAGCACCCCTGCACTACCAGGCTATAACTCATACCACACTTTTCGACCATGTAACCTGGACCGAAACACCCAAGGCGGAGGTGTGTCCATATTCATTAAGGATATCCACCCCTCCAGGCTAGTTGCTTAGCACAATGCATCCGAGGTTATCCAAGTGCAACTACCTCTGGGCTAAACTGCAATCCAAATTGTAGCTTGCTACAGATCCCCACCATGCCCCAAGATTCCCACTCCTCTTTTCTTGATGTACTGGAAATTATTAGGGTTCAACCAAACACCCTACTAATGGGTGACTTCACCTACCCCACCATTAACTGGGAAAACTACTCGTGTACCAACTCATTAGCTCAACGCTTTCTGGAATTCATAAACTCCAATGCCCTGGATCAACTTATCCACACACCCACCAGGGGCAACAATATCCTAGACCTAGGCATTACCAACATGAGTGACCGGTGTTCCACACCTGAAGTCAACTCCTCGTTGGTCCGATCTGACCATAAGCTAAACACCCTTGATATCCACATCCTGCCCCACCCCCATTAAGGAAACCACAGTATAATATTTCTACAAAGCCAACTTCATGCTTCTTAAGACAGAAGTGGTGAACTTCATGACACCCATGCAGATGGACAATACAGTTACAACTGCTGAATCCTACACAAATGCACTCTATAAGCACTTACACGAGTGCATGGATCATGCTATCCCAAACAGAACCAAGATGCTATCCTCCAAAATAAGGAAGCCAATCTGGTGGTCCCCTGCCATAAACAAACTGTACAACAGAAGGAAGAAACTGTTGCAAAAGAGAGTACAATCCCATGAGTGGAGGAGCTCCCTGGTCAGCCTCAGTAAGAAGCTGAGATCCCTTATAAGATCCTCCAAAGCTAGCTATGGAAACAAAACCACCACTAATTCCAAGGACAACCACAAAGCATTCTATAGCTATGTCAAATATCTCAATGCCAACACCCAGATCTGCTCTGAGTTACAGCACAAAGGCATGAACATTACAGAACCAACTGATATTGCCAACATCCTGGCAGATAGGTTCAGTGCTACCTTTCCCCTCTCACCCCCTAAAGGGCCCATATCTATACAGGAAGAATGCAGAGTCCCTGTAATCACAACTATGCAGGTAAAAGCTGCACTCTCTAAAGCCAATATCACAGCATCCATGGGACTGGACAACATCCCAGGCTGCATTTTACATGAACTTCAGAATGAACTGGCTCCCCACTTATGCACCATGTTCAATAATAGCCTCGCATCAGGCTTTGTGTCCCCTGAATGGCACACAGCAACAGTTATCCCACTCCACAAAGGTGGTGCCACAATGGACCATGGGACCTATTGCCCTATAAGCCTGACTAGCCTGGTCTGCAAGGCTATGGAGCACATCATCATGGATCTCAGTCACAGAGACATTGGGTACCTCCAAACCTTTGACCCCTCCCAGTTTGGCTTTGTTAAGGGCAGACCATGCCTCCTAAACCTGGTGGACTTCTTTGAGACAGTTACCAAGGCATTAGATGAGGGTAAGGAGGTCCACACAGCCTACCTTGATCTCTCAAAGGCTTTCAACACCATTCCCCATTCTGGTATTATCGACATACCCATCCACCTGAACATTAACCCCTACATCATGAGATGGTTTGCAAAGTGGCTCATGGACAGAACCCACACAGTGGGAGTTGCATACCCTAGGTCCGACTGTAAACCAGTTACAAGTGGCATCCCCCAGGGCTCAGTCCTAGGACCCCTCATGTTCGGTATATACTTCTCTGAGGTACAGGCAAGCACAGGAGGACTTTGGCTGAAAAGGTTTGCAGATGACTGCAAACTAGGGGCCATAATTGTTTCCCCAGCTGATACAGACACCCTCCAGAAGGGTCGCACTGAGATGGATACCTGGTGTCAATATCATGGCCTCAAGCTGAATGCCAGAAAGTGCATAGTCATCCCCTTTGGATAAAACTAATTACCCATGGACTACCACATAGGTGCTAGTCCCCTACATACAGAAAAGGTAATAAGGGATCTGGGAACCCAAGTAGATAGCAATCTCTCCTTGGATAACCATAATGCCAAGGTGGTTAGAATATCCTTCTATGTGGCCCCCTAATCTCAAATGGGTTCGCATCCAGAACAAAGGAGGCCATTGTGCCTCTCTACTCATGACTTATTAGACCCATTAAAGGATACAACACCCCATTTGGGATGTACCTTACAAGACAACTGCAACAGCTTGAAAGACCACAACAGTACCACACCAAGAGGATTACTGACCTCAAACAGATGACCTATGCAGCCCAACTAAAGAAACTCCAGCTGTACTCGGTTGCATACCGCATACTCACAGGTGATCTCTGCTTGACATACAAGGCCCATGTCCAACCCAGTATTGCTGGATATGCTCCACCTAAACAAAAGCCCCTGAGAGCCACATGCTCTAGGGATATACACCTAACCACAACGATAACTAGGACGTGCTGGAGGGATAGATTCCTGACCCGGAGACTCCCCATGCTTTGGAACATGATTCCAATGTACATCAGGCAGGGCCCCTCACTAGCACTCTTCAAGAGAAACCTTGATGGGTGGATGGGAGACAGACATGTACCCTGGGGATCACTGCAGTGGCTCTGCTGGACAGAGGCACAGGGAACTAATGGCTCTGCTGTTCAGAGGCACAGGGAACTAACCTAAGGGGGTGGCGGAAGCCAACACACTCTAGCTAGGCTTATAAATACCCTTGGGCAGACAGCCTAGTACCTACCTTTGAACTTATTACATGTCTTATGTGCATGGATAGTTAACTAGCTCTTCCATTTTACTTTGCTATCATGCTGATAAACTGTCGGGTGACTACAAGTCATATGTATCCTGTTATTGTGTATTGTAAATGCCAATAGACATAACTAATGTTTGCCTAACATAACAGTAATGCTATGTAAAATGTAATACATATCTGCCTACAATACTGTACATTACACAGTTATTGGCACAATATCCCACAATGCAAATCATAATTGCACAGTAGGCCAACCTTCGACATGTTATTCTCAGTAATACACCCATACATATGCCTACTGTTACAATATATCAACATATACTATCCCCTGTTATAGCACATACTTGTTGGACCAACCCTGCCACTGACAGCGGCTGGTGAGGAATTGTTGGGTTCAAAGCCCTTATATAGCATCCCTTGTGGTGTATGCAGTGTTTGCCTTGTGACCTACAGCAGTACACACATAAATACTACAAGCGTTACTATGCTCAACAATACATCACTACAAGATAACTGTTTCCACTATATGCATTGCATACACTTTAATTATTACAGAACAGGTACTACATACACAGACATACTGAGTGTTCTACATACCTTATTAGTAACCCGAGGTGTCGTTGACTGTTATTTCAATCCTTTTCAGTTTGTGTTTCAATCTTCTTTGTAATGTTCTGCTGGTATATACAGATGGTTTGAATGTGTGATAAGCCATCCTTTTATAGTTAAATATCGGTAACATGTGCTATCCTGACCACCAATTGGTGTTCCAAAGTAGTTAATTAGATGCACATCAGCTGTGCAGCTACTCCATTAGCCAATACCATGGCAACAGTGGTGTATAATTGAGTACTCCACTTGGGCATTGTCCCTTTGCCTTACTTTCGAGGAAGATGGCCTGGATGTGTTGTTTGTGATGTATTTCAACAGCTATATGGAGACAGACAGAGATATATTAGCTTCATGACTTCTGTGGATTGTGTGTAATGGCTAGAAGATGTTGTTCTACATGTGAGTACAGCTGTTATATTTCAGAACATTGCTACTTATGCAGGGTTTGTTTGTACCTGATACTTCTGCAGATGTTTCAGTCTGGCAAGGATGTTTGGGCAGCTCAAGGCTGTATGGCTATGCATGAAATGTTAGGTGGTTTACAGTGTGCTCACCAGACATCTTTGGTTTGGTGTACATGTGTATCATACTGTGCTGTTAATCAGTAATTGGTAACACTTCCTGGTGTACACACAACCCTCTGAAATGGGATTAGTGCAAACAAACCCTGTAACATCAGCAGCTGTTCCATTGTATAACAGCAACTATTTCACATAGGGCCATGTTAGTGTGTCTCTGACAAGGTATGTTAAGGCTTCTGCAGATGTCGTACAGTGAGTGAATGATTTGTGATGTTATTACAGTTTGTATTGTAATTGGTTTGGGTGTGGGATGTTGGTGGGTGTACATAGCAGATGCAGGTGTGTAGGAACTGCTTTTATACATAATCGATATGTGTGTGAGGGTTCCTTCCCTATTTGAACACCTATCCTTTAGTGGACTAATACTATGGTAATTGCAGGCTGATTCATTAAGGCACTGTTAATTGGTTCCTGTATAGCATGCAGGTGATGTTAGTCCTTGAATCCTTTCGGCAATACATCGGAATGTAATAAAGTGTTGCTACATGAAAGCTGTCTGTGTATTTCTGTCATAGGTATTTGCAGTCATTGGAGTTGTGTTGGTGACTGACCCTCTTTGGCTAGGGTTGCCACCTTTTCAAATGGCCATAGTGGGACATTTTCGGGACACACATCAGATTTTACAGGCCGACACAAACCCACGGTCAGTACAAAGGATAGAACTTTCCTTTTTTGCCTAAATATAAGCTTATTCTTGTAGCAGTTTAGTTGCTTATCCTGTTTCTTGTAACATGTAGGTATTTTAGATACAGAAATAACTATTTTATGCAACTATTACATTACATATGGGACATAATTATGTCCTACAATCTCAGGACATTTGCCATTTTTAATATTTTTGGTCAGGACACAACCGCCCAAAGAGGGACTGTCCCTCACAAAGTGGGACAGGTGGTAACCCTATCTTTGGCTCATGTCCATAGCACATATTTGTAATAGTGTATAGGCATATACTCTCCATATCCTTTGTTCATAAAGTTTGGTCATGGTGGAATGTGTGATTGCTATGGTCCATGTTATACTCATATATGAACACTTCAACCGCTGTATATGGGATACCTATGGAATCCTGAATGCACACAATTCTGACGCCCACAGTACCGGGCCCAGACTCCCATACCCCACATTACTGACAGCGACAGTCAAACTCATGAAAGTAACACAAACATGGAACACACACACACACACAGACACACTGCTACCCACCACATCCAAACAAACCATCCTACACTATGTATGAGCAGGTGGGCAAGCCCCCTACACCCCCCATGTGGGTGGCTGTGCCCCCACACCCCTACTTTAATATTCTACCTCCGAGATCGCACAAACAGATGCACAAAGCAAACCCACACCCACACATTACAGTCCCCCAGGAACACACACCACACTCAGAACACACACTTACACACACTACAGCCCTCAGAAACACACTTACACACAGTAACCTACCTGAACCGCAACACCAGAAGCACTAACTAAATGTCCCTTAACATCGGGATTTTAAACCTCGTGCTTCTGGTGTTTCGGTACTGTGGTCTTTCGGTCTTTAAGCCTCGTGATTACGCATGTCGGTATGTCAAGCATTCGGTATTTGGTAGGTATCCCATTTATATGTACCTCCATGGTTGTGTAGATGTTGTTAACCTATCTATATATCTACATATATATGTATATCCCCATATATCGACATATATCTCTCTCTCTCTCTCTATATATATATATATATATATATATATATTTTTATATACTATATATATATATATATATATATATATATATATATATATATATATATATATATATATATATATATATATATATAGCATACACCTTTCATTGGGTACATGGCGGTTTGTCCTATTTCCACACATTCCTCCCTTTTGTGTTTTAACCTGTCAGAATACACAACTGCCATTGGTACATCTCAGGTAGCTTAGTGGTAGGTTATTGTGAAGATTGAGTACATGGTTGTGTGTTCTAATCCTGGCAGTGGTCATTTTACCTCTCAGAGCAGGCACTGGTAGTGCAAGGGTGATTCATTTCAGTGGTTGTGTGTTCCAAATGTTTATTATTCTGTGGAATACTACCTATATATGCAAGCTGTGGTTAAGGTATACTATGTAACATGTAAATCATCTCTGACTTTATTGGGATTTGAACCAGGACTGCACAGATATTATGCAAATGCTGTAGCCATTACACTATTGACATTAACGTTCCTTCTGCCTATTTCCTATGTCCATGAATCCTATGTGTAAGCTTGGCTACACAACAGGCGGAGCCACCCACACCCAGTGAGCTTCTCGAAATACCGACATAACACATGAATTGAGAGACTATACATTAACATCCTAACTACATTTGGCATAGCCCCTCACTGACACACTTCAGGGGAAACCTTGATGTGTGACTGGCCAACAGTATATACACCCCTGGGATCATGTGTCCCAGAAACATACAGCCAGGGTGTGGGGAGCCACTCCAGTTTTATAGCTGCAAGACCTGTTGGGGAAATTGAATGCTGTTGGGTTGTCATGTTAACATGCCTTTTGAGATCACTATGTGCCCCTATCACCCTACAGCACCCCAGTCTTCAACAGCTTCCAGCAACTCTGCCTGGAATCACTTCATTGGCTATGCTTGACAGAGGCTCAGTTACTTCATCAATGGTGCAGGTAAAGCCACCACACTGTAGCTATGCTTCTAAATGCCCTTGGGCAGATAGCCTACTACCTATCTGTGAACCTCTACAGTGCAGGCCATCTCCAACATCATATGTGATTATACAGAGTTTTCTGATCACAATATACAGTGTAAAATCACCATGTAGTCAGACAACAGTTAAGTACAGCAATAGCATACAGACTACTGATACATAATCACTCCAAAAGCCTATCTTGGAAGCTAGTGGACATGTATAGGTTTCAGGCTTTGTATTGCTTACCAGTAGGTTACCTACAGGAAAGATGGGACACAAGCACAGATGGGATACATGCCTGCAACAATGCCATACCAACTTGCATGTGTCAGCCTAAGGCTTTGGAATGCTGGGCAAGGCTATTGGCATTTTAGGCAGGTCTCAGAGGTGAATCTCACCTCCATGAACTGCACAATAGCGGAACCAATGAGGGTTAGGCTACTCAACACCAGGGTTAGTACTCACAACATGCACGCACTCACAGCACCCCTCAGTATGGACAACATCTACATCTGTTCTGTGACTGGGACCTGTATAAGGCTCCTGTGAGCACACCGGCACTACCAGACTACAACCCATAACACACATTTCAGCCACTGAACATGGACTGGCACAGACATGGAGGGGGTGTATCCATATTCATCGGGATACCTACACCTCCAAGTTAGTGGGGCAGCATGATACCTCTGTGATCATCCATGTGCAGCTAACATCAGCCACGACTGCAATGCAAACTGTGAGCTGCTACAGATAACCCTCCATGACCCAGGAGCACCACTACAACTATCTGGAGACAGTGGTAAACATGACAGTCCTACCAGACACCCTGTTATTGGTCAATGTCGGCTACCCTACACTTAACTGGATAACCTACTCGAGTATTCACTTCCAGGCCCAGCACTTCCTGGGATTTATCACCTCATATGGCCTGTATCAGTTGGTAGATGGACTAACGAGAGGTGAAAACATACTAGAAGTGGTAATCACTGACATGTGCAACAGGTGCACTACAGCAGAGGTAAACCGGTCACTGTTTAGATCTGACCATGAACTATTCACTGATGATTTCCACTCCCAACCATCTCCCCACCCAAGGAACACACAGTGAATACCTTTCCTACAGCTAAATTCACAGTACTAATGACAGAGGTGGGAGGGTTCACAGCCCCCATGCTCAGGGATGACACTGCTCAAGATACAGACAGAATTACAAATGCACTCTATAAGCACCTACAAAGATGTATGGGTCATGCCATCAATGGTAAACCAGGACTCGCTACTCCTACACAAGGACACCAGTCTGCTGAACCCCTGCATTATACAGGCTATACAACAGAAGTAGGACAGTAGTCCAGAACAACAGCAAATCCCAAGACATGCAGACGTCCGTGACCAGTATTAGCAAGATACTTATGTTACTCATGTAATCATCCAAGGCTGACATCCACAGGTAAATAGGCATGGATTCAGAATATGACCACAAAGGCTTCTTTGGCTATGTCAAGGATGTAAGCAGTAACACACAGATTTGCACTGTGCTGGTGCAATATTGCACTGAATATACTGACCCTACTGATATCACCACCACACTTGATGATACAGTCTGAGCAAGCTTCACCTCCTACTGGACCCACGACAATACCCAAAATGTACAGTATCCCAGACATCTGAGACATACAGGTGGTAATGGCCCTTTCAAATGGCATGACAGAGCATCAATGGAGGCAGATGGTGTCCCAGACTGCATCCTGCAGACACTACAAGACAAAGTGACCCCCGCCTAATATAGCAATTCAACATCAGCCTCTACACAGGCTACATGGCCATTCAC
This sequence comes from Protopterus annectens, assembly GCF_019279795.1. Classification (NCBI taxonomy): domain Eukaryota; kingdom Metazoa; phylum Chordata; order Ceratodontiformes; family Protopteridae; genus Protopterus; species Protopterus annectens. The sequence goes on along the minus strand of NC_056725.1, from coordinate 1,321,289,161 downwards.
TGGTGCATGGCAACAGCTATTCCACTCCACCAAGGTGGTGACACAACTGACCATGGTAACTACCACCCCATAAGCCTGAGTAGCCTGATCTGCATGGCTATGGAGCATCCTCATGGCACTCATTAACATAGACAATGGTAACCTCCAGACACTTGACCCAACCCAGGTCAGCTTGATTGAGTGCAGATCATGCCTACTGAACCAGTTTGACATCTTACAGTCACCTAGACTTTAGGTGTGGGGTGTGGTAGTTCACACATACTACCTGGACCTCGCCAAGGGTTTTGACACCATTCCCCACTCAGGTATTATTTCTACACTCACCAGCCAGTACATACACCCATACATCACAGGTTGGTTTGCCAACAGGCTTACACACACAACCCACATGGTAAGCCTAGCAGCCTCCAGGTCCAACTCTTGACCAGTCACAACTGGTGTCCCACAGGACTCAGTCCTGGGACCCCTACTGTTTGCCATATACTTCTCAGAGGTATGGGCTAACACAGGTGGACTACAGCAGGCCGTGTTTGGTGATTACTGCAGACTGGGAGCCATAACTGACAGTCCAGCTGTCACAGACATCCTTCAAGGGGCCTCACATAGACCAACACAGGGTGTCAGAGTGATGGCCTCCAGCTAAAGGCCACATACTGCATGGTCATTCCATTTTGGGAAACTACACACACACATATTAACACATGAGTGGCAGACACTATAATTCAGATGATGTAATGGGTATGTGGGGACTACATTACATAGTGATCTCTCCTTTGACAGTCATATCTGTGAAGTAGTTAGGACATCCATCTATGTAGGCCATCTGATTACTTAAGGGTTCACATCTAAACAGACTTAGGTTATTGTGCCCCTTTACTCATCAGTCATCAATCCCATCATCGAGTATGATAACCCATTTTGGATGTACCTCAGAAGACACATCTGACAGCTGGAAGGGCCATGAATGTACCTCGCATAGAGGGATAATGCCCTCAGACATGTGTCCTATGCTGCCAGACTGCATAAACTCTTGCATTACTCAGTGGCATCTCATTTACTCAGAGATGATATTTGCTGGCCAACAAAGCCGTGTCCAAGTCAGGCTTAATGGATATGCTCCACCTATGGGAATCCATGTCACAGTGAGCCACACACTGTAATGAGCTACACCTTGCCACAACCATAACTGGAAGATGCTGGAGTGACAGATTCCTGTCATGGGTACTCCCCATGATTTGGAACTACATCCCTGATTACATTATATGGAGCCCCTCACTAACACTCCAGGGAATCCTTGCAGAGTGGGTGGGGAACAGTGGATACACCCCAGGGATCCTGCAATTGGCTCTGCTCCACAGAGGGACAGTTAGTTAATCAATGGGGTGGTGACAGCAGACACATTTTGGCTATGCTTATGAATGGCCTCGGGCAGTTAGGCATGTACCTACCTATGTACCTATGAACCTATACATACAGTATTGACACATGCTGATAGCTTAATTTACTGTTCAGGTATTGACTTACCTTGTGCCAATGGCAGTTGTGTGTACAATAGTTGAGGGCTGCCTATGTAGGATGCACACAGTAGACCACCTATACATGACAATTTACAGGTGGTCGTGTGTGTGTGCCATCCATGTTTGCTGTGTGTGCAGGTGGAGAAGGGTGTCAGTCCATAGGTGCCTACACTGTCAGTGTGTGTGCTATACGTTCCCTCTTTGCCAAGGCATGGGCATACTGGGCATGCCTCCATCTGCCTACTGGGGCTGGCACAGGGTGTTCATGGTCTGAGTCCCTCTGTGCCTGTGGGGCCCTTGGCAATGGTGGTGGGCTGTGAGGGCCTTCACCATTCTGTCCCTGCTGCAGCTGTTTCCACAGGATCATATTGTGTAGCATGGCACATACTATGAAGATGTGGGCACACATGCCTGGAGAGTACTGCAAGGCTCCACCAGATATGTCCAAGCAATGGAACCATGATTTCAGCATCCCAAACACATGCTCTATGATGATTCTGGTTTCTGCGTGTGCCTCATTATGGCATTCTTGCATGGGTGTGTGTGCATTTCTGATGGGAGTCATCATCCACGGTTCCAGTGCATAGCCAGCATCCCCCACCAGGTGGCCATATGGGATGTCCCCCCTGGCAAATACCTGATACAGCTGTGAGGCATGCCAGATGTGGGAGTCGTGATAGCTTCCAGGGCTGCCAGCACACACATCCATGATAATGCCCTGGGCATTGCACATGACCTGGCAGTTGATGGAGGGGTATCCCTTGTGGTTTATGTAGTGCCTACCCTGCTCACCGGGTGGTGTCTTGATGTGTATGTGCATGCAGTCTATTGCACCCAGTACCTCTGGGTAGTCTGCCACATGGTGGAAGAGATGCATATTGCTGGCCAACTCCTCCTGCATTTGGGGGAAGTATATGTGCTCATTGGCATGTGGTAACATGGCATCCAGGAACTGGTGGAGTACCCTGGATGCTGATGCCTGTGAAATCCCCATGATATCCCCAGTTGGCCTTTGAAAGGTACCTGTGGCTAGTATTCTCAAGCTTACACATACCTTTGTGTCCACTGGGATGGGTTCCCCTCTGTTATTTCTGGCTCTGAGGCATGGCTGGCACAGCTCAACAAGTTGCTGTATGGTGTCCCTGTCCACCCTGTAATGCTCTACTATCTCCAGATCATGTAGCCCCTGGCAGGTTACCCTGGGTCTGAACACTCTTCTCCTCCTCCGGTGCCTGAGATGGTTGTCAGCATCATCCTCCACACCACCATCAGTCTCCAACACATGCTGGTGAATCAAAGCTATGGCAGCCCCTAACATGTACATATTAAAAGTTCCCCATCTGTATACACCAATGGTGCAGAGTGTCTGGGAATACACAAGTGTGTGTGAGGTGCTTTCACACTTTATACTATTGTGCAATGGATGCTGCTGGTGTAATTGGGTGTGTATGTGCAATTCCAGCTGCAGGGTATCTTAATTATGGGTTTTACAGCAGGTACTGCTATTGTGGGGCCTTTGGTGTTGACTTACGCTTGGCTGCCATGATTCATCTATTGCCCTTTACTTCACTTTTCAACCCGATTCCCCTCCCATTGTCAGGCATGCATCCAGCTGCCTGCTTTCTTGTTTTGTACTTTCCCAACCCAGGATTGTGTAGCAAAATGTGTTATGTAGCTGATCTACTGCAAGTTTGCTTTGTTCTGCTGTGACAGTTCTCTTTTCTTTGCAGTACGGCACCTCCTCTTTCCTGTTCTGCAGGTAGCTGCTAGCAGCCTTGTTAGCTGTTGTCAATGGCCCACTGTGAGTTCCTAGGTGTTAATTACTCATTTGTACTCCAATTACCATGCTGCAGCATTTCCTTATTGTCTTCCCATATCCTTCCTGTTTCAGCTGTGGTGGCGGCTGTGCACAGCCATTTACCAGGTTTCGAACATGTTTTCATCCACGTTCACATGCACTTTCAGTTACCTTGTGTGCTCTCAGCTAAGCAAAGCTATGGCTACTTCCACACCCCTATCCTGCGGCTTTGCTTAGCAACAGGCAACCTGGATTAGCAATGCTCCAATGTGCTTACAGCTAAGGTGGCGCACCCCTCTCTTGATGTCATCTTTATCTCCAGGCCACACCTCGGTGTTGTACTGCTATGCTGTGAGGTACATCCTTACGCCGGCGGGGATTTTGTGATTCAGTATTACTTGACTCATTTGCATGGCATTGACTACTAATTCCTAGTTACCATGCAGAACACTGTCACAGACCCTTAGCAACCCTTGCGCCATGGTTGTGGTGTAGCATGCGTGCCATTGACTATTATGGGGAATTCATGAAATGTGTTACATTGCAGTTTTATTACATATAAATATATTTTCATTGTGATCCCATTTGCGCACCGATGCACTGCGATTTTACTTTGCGTTAGTGTGGCCATGACATTAAATGTTATTTTTTATGTGTTGTGCATGTTTTTTATGCCATTGGCTATATATTTAGCCATTGGCATATATTAACATTATAATACGTGAGTTTGGTCTGCTGTCATGGCTCTGATTTTATGTTTGAAAAAATGTAAACCTTTTTTTGGTTTACATTTCTGCATGCTTAAGCTACGCCTGCACCACTTCATGAATCGCTATATACCTTCATTTGCATGCTACACTGCTGTGCATGGGGTAATTAGCATACATGCACTGGGAGCTGCGCAGCTGTGGCGTATGCTGGTAGTGCACATGGAAACAGCTTGTACCTTAATCGCTCGGTGGTCATATTTGGTATTAGATCGCCGGCAGTACGCCTGCGCCTGGTGCAAGCTTCATGAATCCCGAAGACTATTTTTACCTGCCATTATGCTTCTCTGCTTCACCACCGTAACAGGAACAACAGGCAAGCAAAAACTGAGGATAATGCTACTCCATGCTAGAAGTCTAAATCTCAAAATGCACTAATTCGAGGCACTCCTTAAAATGGAGAACATCAATATCTGTGCAGTTGATTGGAGACCTGGTTCAAGGCTCCAGAGAGCACCCCTGCACTACCAGGCTATAACTCATACCACACTTTTCGGCCATGTAACCTGGACCAAAACATTCAAAGGTGGAAGTGTGTCCATATATTCATTAAGGATATCCACACCTCCAGGCTTAGTTGCTCCAGCATAATGCATCCAAGGTTATCCAAGTGCAACTAACTCTGGGCAATACAATACATATATACTGTGGAATGTGACCCACATCACTGAGGTGCATACATACTAAACCATGATGTGAAATGTGTGACACAGGTCACTGAAGGGAATACGGATGACACCCCTGCACATCTGCAACCATATTACTGTTGCCTAGCAACTATGGCCAGACATGGCAAACTCGTTGGTACACCATGTCCCACATGACATCTGTGTACCACACATACACACATGAGGAGCAAGGATGACATTGATGTCCAACACCAGCAAGGGGAATATTCTGTATCTGTGGGCTGATGTGGATACTGTACAGGTGACTGCTGTCATGTTGTGACACACTCAAGATGTTCAACACATCTTATGTGGTGGATTGATGTCACACCTACACAAGATGTCCACAGGCCTATAGGATGTCTAGTGTTCCACATCTGCAATATAACCATTACACAAAGGCCACAGTTGGACCTTGTGGAGCCAATGTACGACAGGGTGTACACACAAGCACATCACGTCTACTGTGTGTGTTGCTTCATGTCTCTGGCCATCCTCCATGGCCATGTGTATACATTTGTTGGCCAAACGATTGTGACGGGCATCTATTTCACATGTCTGTGTTGCCCCATATGACATACACCCATAGATGTCATATGCTCCACTAACGATAGGGTTATGCAGACAAAGAGTGGTATGTTTGGTATGTGGGATATGTTTTTCAGGATACTTAGGCAGTGTTGCAGCCAGCCCACTAGATGTCATGGGCATGTCAGATAGCACATCACATTGTGTGACATTCACAGCAGGGGTATGATCCATACCGGTGAATCCTGTGGGCTGGCCATACTCCAGCTCACTGTGTAGTACTGTTTGCATTCCACACATGTGTAGTTCTGATCTGTAGCACATGTCCCTACAGTGAACAGCACCTCCACCATTGTATTCACAGCTGTCCATAAATCTGGCAATGACAGTTTGTGAGGTTTCATGTCGGTGTTTCACATAGTTTGCAGGTATTGCACATGGCAACCATTGTTATGCATTGCAGGTACGACCTGTATATTGTGACAGGGCCATACATTATGTGTACATGTGGTAAATGGACAGATGGCAGATAGAGCTGTGCATTAACATGCCTGATAAATAATAACAGTCTCACCTGCAACAGGCTGCTGTTGCAGCGGAACACCAGAGGTACCTAAATAGGAGTAACAGAGCAGTATGATCATTATCCACGCCTGTATGATAGCTACAGGGTGCAATGTGCATGTTAACACATACACCAGTACAATAGACTATACTATGGAGTATGCACATGTGTGCATCCACAGAGTAGCATACTATAGTATGCGGCATGTGTGTATACATGCCTTGCATATGATGTTACATTACATATTGTACAGTGACACATGTAACTATATGGAATATAGTTGTTATAGGTGCAGTAGTGACTTACCAGGCAACTCCAGGCTCAGTGGTTGAAAGACACCCACCTCCATGATATCGGATAAGGCTTGTGGATGTTTTTCTGCAGGTGTCCCCAGGTTGGCCAGTTGCTCCTCAGTACGTGTGAGTGGCGGCTGGGTTGGTGGCCCACCACCTGTTGCACCTTGTTCCCTGTCGATTGCATTTGCATGCTGTTTTGCCCATCTAACGAGGTCTGTACAGTGTCTGCGCACCTGCTGGTATGTGCAGTTGTGGCCACCCACATCATTAACCCTCCTGCGAAGTTCCTGCCACAGGGCATCCTGCTGCTGTGCATCCTGTGTCATATGGCTGAACAGGACATCATGATTGTCATGTAGGTATGGGATAAGGGCCTCATCCTCCAAGTGGGTATAAGGTGGTAGTCTTGCATGCGGCATACCTGGAAGACATAATGATGGAGACAGGTCACAATAACTCACAGAGACGTACAGAGCTACAGCTGAACATACTTGTGCATCACATTTATTACGATTAAATAGTTGTCTTTGCAAATCTACATGACATTGGCACCACTGACATGTTTGTGTCACACACATTTGACACTCAATGGTGATTGGATATTATCGCCATATATGTGTGTGTCACCTGATTACATTGCTCATACTCCACGTGGATGCTGTCTTGATGTGGGCATGTCTGCTTGCCTGTACTGGTGTTCTTACCTATCAGCACATGGCTGGATGTGTCCATGTTAATGCAGTCGACCTTGATGCTGTGTATATGTCACATATAAAGACTTACACTGCCTTGACAAACATGACCTGTGACCCTGCAGACTTGATCATGGAAGGTTTTACATGTATGTGTTATGCCATATACATGGCACTGTACAGCAGTTCAACATCCTGCTATGTATCACCTGTGTTGCACATGTGATACACATGGGACACTGTCTAGCCAGATGGTATTTGCAGGGATGGATATCAACTATAGCATGTACAGTCAAAGTCAACTAGTAGGCTATATGCCCTGGGCCATGTATGAATCTAGGATGAAAGGTTACCTAGCTGTAGTGACAGGTGGGTTTCTGGGGCCAGGTGGAACAGTGCCACATAACTGATCCACAGGGCTAATGATACATTTAGCATGTGGTCATCACACCATGTCTGAGAGGGTGGCAATGTGCAGCTTTGCTGGACAGGAATGCATAGTATGGCAGGAGTATGTAAAGTGTATGGGACAAGGATTTGTCCAGCATGTAGTGATCCTAGTACTAGGAAGGTGGACGTCCATGAAGTATGTGTTTGAGATCAGGATGTGTATGTGTAGCATGTCCAATATCACTGGGTTGGACATGGCTTTATTCAGGGTAGGCATCATGATACATAGTGGAGATGGGGATTGGGAAGGCTGGTGTAGGCCATCTGAACATGGCCAATACCCCTTAAAGGAAATATGTGATCTGATATGGGTCACTTGAGTGTTGAGTATGGCTGGACAATGATCTCTATATTCATGGATGGCACCCTGTCATGATTAAGGTTGCCACATATGACTACATGACAGCTGTGGTGATGTAACTATCACAGGAAAGACAACTTCCCAGCTGCATCCTTTACACACAGTGTCCATTATGTTGATGGCTGCCTAGGTGGTAGTTCATGGGTACAGGGTTATTAACATAGGGGTGACAATGCAATATGTAGCTGTCAGATTGTGCCCGTATGTCACACACATCACCAACAAAGCCCCTTCTGTATGTTGTCCACAACACTCTGAGTCAGCTATTGCTCCTAGGTCATAGTCATTCATATACTTCAATAGGCAGATGCCTTCTGTTAGTCTGTGTGGTATAGACTGCAATGATGGAGAGTACAATGAATTAATCCTGTCTTACTGTAGCCGCCACTGGTGTGATGTGCATGTATTATTCAAACAACTTCTGTAGTGTTGATTCTGCCAGCAGTCCCATTGTAAAACACTCCTGTGACATAGGAATGTACATCTAGTATACTGAGTGTAGGTGGAAAACAGTATGAGTGATGATGTCCTATGACCTGGCAAGGTTATGAAATGCAGAGTGAAATCAATCTTACTGTCATCTACATTTGTACTGCTGACATCAAATAAGTTGATCAAGGTTTATGGCCTTTCAGACCAGACTCAGCAGGGTAGTAGTGCAGTACTTCCCATTATCAGTGGTGTCTCTCCCTTTGTGGGTTGTGATACCTGTTGGTGTGCACCATTCAGTGTGTGTACACAGCCTGACATGAAGCTATGTTTTACATGATGTGTATGTGGAGAGCAACTTGTTTTGCCATATGTGTATGATGCAACCTGGGATGTGGACAGGTCCCATGCAGCCTGAGTGCAGCGTGTACCTGCATAGTTGTGGTTACAGGGGCTCTGTAGTGTACATGGATATATGATTGTGTACCTGTTGCGTGGGGTGACAGTGTGTTTATGTTATCCAAGACCCTATCTGGATTGCTTATTCATGCTCAGCACTTGTTCAGAAGTTGTAAGCACTACTTAAGCTACTAATTACTATAGCACTCAATCTTCCTCATTACCTAGAGGTAAACATTTTTTGTAAGTACTTTTCTCACTTGCTTAGAGTAAAACAGCTCTTGTACTCACTTTCCTCACTTATCTAGGGGAAAATAGTTTTATATTCAGGCATGTCCAAGGGTCAGCTCCCAGTGTTCTCTCCTGTCAATCTGATGAATCTGGACATCTTGAGGCAATGTAGAAATTGCCTCATGTACACAGACAACCCTCTCCACCTACCACCCAACACTACAACCTGTGAGGGATGCACTTATCTAGCCAAATTGGAGGTAAAGCTCTCTCCAACCAAGACTGAACCTAACAGTCATGTGGAGAAGGTAAACATTTGCACCACACCACACTCATCACATAGTCTCAATAAATCTACACCACCATAATCCACACATAGTAACACAAAAACATTCACAGAGGGTCTCAATAATAATTTGTCTAAGCAACAGAGACCTCCAAAGCGGAAAGGCAAGCAGCCTCCATCCCCCAACACAACCCCAATGGCACATACCCACAGGCTCAGTGTGCCACTAAACTACAGCCAATAAAGCAAATCAACATAACCAACACACTAGTCATAGGTGACTTTATAGTCAGGCACAATGATGTCCAACTCACCAGGCTAACCAAGGAGAAGGTTACTGTCAGCTGTCTGTCGGGTACCAGGATCTGCCACATAACCCACGCACTCAGGTCACTCCACAACAAGTACAAATATGACTCTGTCATTGTCCATGTTGGTGTGAATGACCTGAGACATACCTCCCTGGACTACATGAAAAGAGACATGGAAGAGCTCTCCAATCTAAAAGCCCAGGCATGTATGACCCTAACCCTGAGTAGCATTCTGCCATCACCCAGAATGATACCACAGTACGAGGACAAAATGATTGACTTCAACAATTGGCTAAGCTTCTGGTGTCATTCTAAGGGGATCCAGTATCTGTCTGCTTGGGATGACATGGTCAACAGACCACGATGCTTTGCCACAGATGGCCTGCACCTGTCGCCCCTGGGATTCCAGATACAGGCTAACGCTCTTGCTGCCCCTATAGTGCCTTCTTTAGGCAAGGTTCAAATAACATATTCACCACCATAACAGGAACAGGCAAGCACAAACTGAGGGCAATGGTATTCAATTCTGGAAGTCTAAATCTCAAAATGCACACACTCGAGGAACTCCTTGTAATGGAGAACATACATATCTATGTAGTGACTGAGACCTGGTTCAAGGCTCCAGAGATCACCCCTGCACTACCAGGCTATAGCTCATACCACACTTTTCGGCCATGTAACCTGGACCAAAACACCCAAGGCGGAGGTGTGTCCATATTCATTAAGGATATCCACCCCTCCAGACTAGTTGCTTAGCACAATGCATCTGAGGTTATCCAAGTGCAACTACCTGTGGGCTAAACTGCAATCCAAATAGTAGCTTGCTACAGATCCCCCACCATGCCCCAAGATTCCCACTCCTCTTTTCTTGATGTACTGGAAATTATTAGGGTTCAACCAAACACCCTACTAATGGGCGACTTCACCTACCCCACCATTAACTGGGAAAACTACTCGTGTACCATCTCATTAGCTCAACGCTTTCTGGAATTCATAAACTCCAATGCTCTGGATCAACTTATCCACACACCCACCAGGGGCAACAATATCCTAGACCTAGGCATTACCAACATGAATGACCGGTGTTCCACACCTGAAGTGAAGTCCTCATTGTTCCGATCCGATCATAAGCTAAACACCCTTAATATCCACATCCTGCCCCCAGCCCCCATTAAGGAAACCACAGTATAATAATTCTACAAAGCCAGCTTCATGCTTCTTAAGACAGAAGTGGTGAACTTTATGACACCCATGCAGATGGACAATACATTACAGATGCTGAATCCTACACAAATGCACTCTATAAGCACTTACACCAGTGCATGGATCATGCTATCCCAAACAGAACCAAGACGCTATCCTACAAAATAAAGAAGCCAATCTAGTGGTCCCCTGCCATAAACAAATTGTACAACAGAAGGAAGAAACTGTTGCAAAAGAGAGTACAATCCCATGAGTGGAGGAGCTCCCTGGTCAGCCTCAGTAAGAAGCTGAGATCCCTTATAAGATCCTCCAAAGCTAGCTACGGAAACAAAACCACCACTATTTCCAAGGACAACCACAAAGTATTCTATAGCTATGTCAAATATCTCAATGCCAACACCCAGATCTGCTCTGAGTTACAGCACAAAGGCACAAACATTACAGAACCAACTGATATTGCCAACATCCTGGCAGATCCTCCCCCCCCTCACCCCCTAAAGGGACCATATCTATACAGAAAGAATGCCGAGTCCCTGTAATCCGACTACACAGGTAAAAACTGCACTCTCTAAAGCTAATATCACAGCATTCATGGGACCAGACAACATTCCAGGCTGCGTTTTACATGAACTTCAGAATGAACTGGCTCCCCACTTACGCACCATGTTCAGTAATAGCCTCGCATCAGGCTTTGTGCCCCCTGAATGGTACACAGCAACAGTTATCCCACTACACAAAGGTGGCACCACAATGGACCACAGAACCTATTGCCCTATAAGCCTGACTAGCCTGGTCTGCAAGGCTGTGGAGCACATCATCATGGATCTCATTCACAGAGACTTTGGGTACCTCCAAACCTTTGACCCCTCCCAGTTTGGCTTTGTTAAGGGAAGACCATGCCTCCTAAACCTGGTGGACTTCTTTGAGACAGTTACCAAGGCATTAGATGAGGGTAAGGAGCTCCACACAGCCGACCTTGATCTCTCAAAGGCTTTCAACACCATTCCCCATTCTGGTATTATCGACATACCCATCCACTTGAACATTAACCCCTACATCATGAGATGGTTTGCAAAGTGGCTCATGGACAGAACCCACACAATGGGAGTTGCATACCCTAGGTTTGACTGTAAACCAGTTACAAGTGGCGTCCCCCCAGGGCTCAGTCCTAGGACCCCTCATGTTCGGTATATACTTCTCTGAGGTACGTGGAAGCACACGAGGATTTTGGTTGAAAAGGTTTGCAGATGACTGCAAACTAGGGGCCATAATTGTTTCCCCAGCTGATACAGACACCCTCCAGAAGGGTCGCACTGAGACGGATACCTGGTGTCAATATCTTGGCCTCAAGCTGAATGCCAAAAAGTGCATAGTCATCCCCTTTGGATAAAACTAATTACCCATAGACTACCACATAGGTGCTAGTCCCCTACATACAGAAAAGGTAATAAGGGATCTGGGAACCCAAGTAGATAGCAGTCTCTCCTTGGATAATCATGATGCCAAGGTGGTTAGAATATCCTTCTACGTGGCCCCACTAATCTCAAATGGGTTCGCATCCAGAACAAAGGAGGCCATTGTGCCTCTCTACTCATGACTTATTAGACCCATTAAAGGATACAACACCCCATTTGGGATGTACCTTACAAGACAACTGCAACAACTTGAAAGACCACAACAGTACCACACCAAGAGGATTACTGCCCTCAAACAGATGACCTATGCAGCCCAACTAAAAGAACTCCAGCTGTACTCGGTTGCATACCGAGTACTCATAGGTGATCTCTGCTTGGCATACAAGGCCCATGTCCAACCCAGTATTGCTGGATATGCTCCACCTAAACAAAAGCCCCTGAGAGCCACATGCTCTAGGGATATACACCTAACCACAATGATAACTAGGACATGCTGGAGGAATAGATTCCTGACCCCGAGACTCCCCATGCTTTGGAACATGATTCCAATGTACATCAGGCAGGGCCCCTCACTGACAGTCTTCAAGCGAAACCTTGACGCATGGATGGGAGACAGACATGTACCTCAGGGATCACTGCAGTGGCTCTGCTGGACAGAGGCACAGGAAACTAATGGCTCTGCTGTTCAGAGGCACAGGGAACTAACCTAAGGTGGTGGCGGAAGCCAACACACTCTAGCTAGACTTATAAATACCCTTGGGCAGACAGCCTAGTACCTACCTTTGAACTTATTACATGTCTTATGTGCATGGATAGCTCTTCCATTTTACTTTGCTATCATGCTGATAAACTGTCGGGTGACTACAAGTCATATGTATCCTGTTACTGTGTATTGTAAATGCCAATATGCATAGCTAATGTTTGCCTAACATAACAGTAATGCTATGTAAAATGTAATACATATCTGCCTACAATACTGCACATTACACAGTTATTGGCACATTATCCCACAATGCAAATCATAATTGCACAGTAGGCCAACCTTTGACATGTTATTCTCAGTAATACACCCATACATATGCCTACTGTTACAATATATTAACATATACTATTCCCTGTTATAGCACGTACTTGTTGGACCAACTCTGCCACTGACAGCGGCTGGTGAGGAATTGTTGGGTTCAAAGCCCTTATACAGCATCCCTTGTGGTGTATGCGGTGTTTGCCTTGTGACCTACAGCAGTACACACATAAATACTACAAGCGTTACTATGCTCAACAATACATCACTACAAGATAACTGTTTCCACTATATGCATTGCGTACACTTTAATTACTACAGAACGGGTACTACATACACAGACATACTGAGTGTTCTACATACCTTATTAGTAACCCAAGGTGTTGTTGACTGTTATTTCAATCTTTTCAGTTTGTGTTTCAATCTTCTTTGTAATGTTCTGCTGGTATATACAGATGGTTTGAATGTGTGATAAGCCATCCTTTTATAGTTAAATATCGGTAACATGTGCTATCCTGACCACCAATTGGTGTTCCAAAGTAGTTAATTAGATGCACATCAGCTGTGCAGCTACTCCATTAGCCAATACCATGGCAACAGTGATTTATAACTGAGTACTCCACTTGGGCATTGTCCCTTTGCCTTACTTTTGAGGAAGACGGATGTGTTGTTTGTGATGTATTTCAACACCTATATGGAGACAGACAGAGATATATTAGCTTCATGACTCCCGTGGATTGTGTGTAATGGCTAGAAGATGTTGTTCTACATGTGAGTTCAGCTGTTATATTTCAGAACATTGCTACTTATGCAGGGTTTGTTTGTACCTGATACTTCTGCAGATGTTTCAGTCTGGCAAGGATTTTTGGGCAGCTCAAGGCTGTATGGCTATGTATGAAATGTTAGGTGGTTTACAGTGTGCTCACCAGACATCTTTGGTTTGGTGTACATGTGAATCATACCATGCTGTTAATCAGTAATTGGTAACACTTCCTGGTGTACACACAACCCCCTGAAATGGGATTAGTGCAAACAAACCCTGTAACATCAGCAGCTGTTCCATTGTTTAACAGCAACTATTTCACATAGGGCCATGTTAGTGTGTCTCTGACAAGGTATGTTAAGGCTTCTACAGATGTTGTACAGTGAGTGAATGATTAGTGATGTTATTACAGTTTGTATTGTAATTTGTTTGGGTGTGAGGGTGATGATGGTGGGTGTACATAGCAGATGCAGGTGTGTAGGAACTGCTTTTATACATAATCGATATGTGCGTGAGGGTTCCTTCCCTATTTGAACAGCTATCCTTTAGTGGACTAATACTATGGTAATTGCAGGCTGATTCATTAAGGCATTGTTAATTGGTTCCTGTATAGCATGCAGGTGATGTTAGCCTTTGAATCCTTTTGGCAATACATCAGAACGTAATAAAGTGTTGCTACATGAAAGCTGTCTGTGTATTTCTGTCATAGGTATTTGTAGTCATTGGAGTTGTGTTGGTGACTGACCCTGTTTGGCTAGGGCTGCCACCTTTTCAAATGGCCATAGTGGGACATTTTCGGGACAAACCAGATTTTACAGGCCGACACAAACCCACGGTTAGTACAAAGGATAGAAATTTCCTTTTTTGCCTAAATATAAGCTTATTCTTGTAGCAGTTAGCTGCTTATCCTGTTTCTTGTAACATGTAGGTATTTTAGATACAGAAATAACTATTTTATGCAACTATTACATTAGATATGGGACATAATTATGTCCTACAATCTCAGGACATTTGCCATTTATAATATTTTTGGTCAGGACACAACCGCCCAAAGAGGGAATGTCCCTCGCAAAGTGGGACAGGTGGTAACCCTATCTTTGGCTCATGTCCATAGCACATATTTGTAATAGTGTATAGGCATATACTCTCCATATCCTTTGTTCATAAAGTTTGGTTGTGGTGGAATGTGTGATTGCTATAGTCCATGTTATACTCATGTATGAAAACTTCAACCACTGCATATGGGATACCTACGGAATCCTGAATGCACACAATTCCGATGCCCACAGTACCGGGCCCAGACTCTCATACCCCACATTACTGACAGCGACAGTCAAACTCGCGAAAGTAACACAAGCACGGAACACACACATGCACACACAGACACACTGCTACCCACCACATCCAAACAAACCATCCTACACTATGTATGAGCAGGTGGGAAAGCCCCCCTACACCCCCTATGTGGGTGGCTGTGCCCCCCACATCCCCCTACTTTAATATTCTACCTCTGAGATCACATAAACAGATGCAGAAAGCAAACCCACACCCACGCATTACAGTACCCCAGGAACACACACCACATTCAAAACACACACTTACACACATTACAGCCCTCAGAAACACACTTACACATAGTAACCTTCCTGAACCGCAACACCAGAAGCACCAACTAAATGTCCCTTAACATCAGGATTTAAAAACTCGTGCTTCTGGTGTTTCGGTACTGTGGTCTTTCTGTCTTTAAGCCTCATGATTACACATGTCGGTATGTCAAGCATTTGGTATTTGGTAGGTATCCCATTTATATGTACCTCCATGGTTGTGTAGATGTTGTTAACCTATCTATATATCTACATATATATGTATATCCCAATATATCGACATATATATCTCTCTCTCTGTATATATGTTGATTTATATATATATATATATATATATATATATATATATATATATATATATATATATATATATATATGTATATATATATATATATATATATATATATATATATAGATAGCATACACCTTTCATTGGGTACATGGCGGTTTGTCCTATTTTCACACATTCCTCCCTTTTGTGTTTGAACCTGTCAGAATACACCTCTGTCATTATTGCATCTCAGTTAGCTTAGTGGTAGGTTATTGTGAAGATTGAGTATATGGTTGTGTGTTCTAATCCTGGCAGTGGTCATTTTACCTCTCAGAACAGGCACTTGTAGTGCAAGGGTGATTAACGCACATTTCTGCGGTTGTGTGCTCCAAATGTTTATTATTCTGTGGAATACTACCTATATATGCAAGCTGTGGTTAAGGTACACTATGTAACATGTAAATCATCTCTGACTTTATTGGGATTTGAACCAGGACTGCACAGATATTATGCAAATGCTGTAACCATTACACTATTGACATTAACGTTCCTTCTGCCTATTTCCTATGTCCATGAATCCTATGTGTAAGCTTGGCTAGACAACAGGTGGAGTCACCTACACCCTGTGAGCTTCTCAAAATACAGACATAACACATGCATTGAGAGACTATACATTAACATCCTAACTACATTTGGCATAGCCCCTCACTGACACACGTCAGGGGAAACCTTGATCTGTGACTGGCCAACAGTATATACACCCCTGGGATAATGTGTCCCAGAAACATACAGCCAAGGTGTGGGGGAGCCACTCCAGTTTTATAGCCGCAAGACCTGTTGGGGAAATTGAATGCTGTTGGGTTGTCATATTAACATGCCCTTTTGAGATCACTATGTGCCCCTATCACCCTACAGCACCCCAGTCTTCAACAGCTTCCAGCAACTCTGCCTGGAATCACTTCATTGGCTATGCTTAACAGAGGCTCAGTTACTTCATCAGTGGTGCAGGTAAAGCCACCACACTGTAGCTATGCTTCTAAATGCCCTTGGGCAAATAGCCTACTACCTATCTGTGAACCTCTACAGTGCAGGCCATCTCCAACATCGTATGTGATTATACAGAGTTTTCTGATGACAATATACAGTGTAAAATAACCATGTAGTCAGACAACAGTTAAGTACAGCAATAGCATACAGACTACTGATACATAATTACTCCAAAAGCCTATCTTGGAAGCTAGTGGACATGTATAGGTTTCAGGCTTTGTATTGCTTACCAGTAGTTTACCTACAGGAAAGATGGGACACAAGCACAGATGGGATCCATGCCTGCAACAATGCCATACCAACTTGCATGTGTCAGCCTAAGGCTTTGGAATGCTGGGCAAGGCTATTGGTGCCCCCATGGTGCATTTTTAGGCAGGTCTCAGAGGTGAATCTCACCTCCATGAACTGCATAATAGCGGAACGAATGAGGGTTAGGCTACTCAACACCAGGGGTAGTACTCACAGCATGCATGCACTCACATCACCCCTCAGCATGGACAACATCTAGTTCTGTGAATGGGACCTGTATAAGGCTCCTGTGAGCACACCGGCACTACCAGACTACAACCCATAACACACATTTCAGCCACTGAACATGGACTGGCACAGACATGGAGGGGGTGTATCCATATTCATCGGGGATACCTACAGCTCCAAGTTAGTGGGGTAGCATGATACCGCTGTGATCATCCATGTGCAGCTAACATCAGCCATGACTGCAAGGTAAACTGTGAGCCACTACAGATAACCCTCCATGACCCAGGAACACCACTACAACTATCTGGAGACAGTGACAAACATGACAGCCCTACCAGATACCCTGTTATTGGTCAATGTCGGCTACCCTACACTTAACTGGATAACCTACTCAAGTATTCACTTCCAGATCCAGCACTTCTTGGGATTTATCACCTCATATGGCCTGTATCAGTTGGTAGACAGACTAATGAGAGGTGAAAACATACTAGAAGTGGTAATCACTGACATGTGCAACAGGACCACTACAGCAGAGGTAAACCGGTCACTGTTTAGATCTGACCAAGAACTATTCACAGATTATTTCCACTCCCAACCATCTCCCCCACCCAAGGAACATACAGTGAATACCTTTTCTTACAGCTAAATTCACAGTTCTAATGACAGAGGTGCGAGGGTTCACAGCTCTCACCTACTCGAGTATTCACTTCCAGACCCAGCACTTTCTGAGATTTATCACCTCATATGGCCTATATCAGTTGGTAGACAGACTAAGGAGAGGTGAAAACATACTAGAAGTGGTAATCACTGACATGTGCAACAGGTGCACTACAGCAGAGGTAAACCGGTCACAGTTTAGATCTGACCATGAACTATTCACTGATGATTTCCACTCCCAACCATCTCCCCCACCCAAGGAACACACAGTGAATACCTTTCCTACAGCTAAATTCACAGTACTAATGACAGAGGTGTGAGGGTTCATAGCCCCCACGCTCAGGCATGACACTGCTGAAGATACAGACAGAATTACGAATGCACTCTATAAGCACCTACAAAGAAGTATGGGTCATGCCATCAATGGTAAACCAGGACTCGCTACTCCTACACAAGGACACCAGTCTGCTGAACCCCTGCAATATACAGGCTATACAACAGAAGTAGGACAGTAGTCCAGAACAACAGCAAATCCCAATACATGCAGATTTCCGTGACCAGTATTAGCAAGATACTTATGTTACTCATGTAATCATCCAAGGCTAAGATCCACAGGTAAATAGGCATGGATTCGGAATATGACCACAAAGGCTTCTTTGGCTATGTCAAGGATGTAAGCAGTGACACACAGCTTTACACTGTGCTGGTGCAATATTACACTGAATATACTGACCCTACTGGTATCACCAACACACTTGATGATACATTCGGAGCAAGCTTCACCCCCTACTGGGCCCACAACAATACCCAACATGTACAGTATCCCAGACATCTGAGACATACATGTGGTAATGGCCCTTTCAAATGGCATAACAGAGCATCAGTGAAGGCTGATGGTGTCCAAGACTGCATCCTGTAGACACTACAAGATAAAGTGACCCCCTCACCTAATATATCAATTCAACATCAGCCTCTACACAGGCTACATGGTCATTCACTGGCACATGGCAACAGCTATTCCACTCCACCAAGGTGGTGACACAACTGACCATGGTGACTACCACCCCATAAGCCTGAGTAGCCTGATCTGCACGGCTATGGAGCATATCCTTATGGCACTCATTAACATAGACAATGGTAACCTCCAGACACTTGACCCAACCCAGGTCAGCTTGACTGAGTGCGGATCATGCCTACTGAACCAGTTTGACATCTTACAGTCACCTAGACTTTAGGTGTGGGGTGTGGTAGTTCACACATACTACCTGGATCTCGACAAGGGTTTTGACACCATTCCCCACTCAGGTATTATTTCTACACTTACCAGTCAGTACATACACCCATACATAACAGGTTGGTTTGCCATCAGGCTTACACACACAACCCACATGGTGAGCCTAGCAGCCTCCAGGTCCAACTCTTGGCCAGTCACAACTGATGTCCCACAGGACTCAGTCCTGGGACCCCTACTGTTTGCCATATAATTCTCAGAGGTACAGGCTAACACAGGTGGACTACAGCAGACTGTGTTTGGCAATTACTGCAGACTGGGAGCCATAACTGACAGTCCAGCTGTCACAGACGTTCTTCAAGGGGCCTCACATAGACCAACACAGGATGTCAGAGTGATGGCCTCCAGCTAAAGGCCACATAATGCATGGTCATTCCATTTTGGAAAACTACACACGCACATATTAACACATGAGTGGCAGACACTATAATTCAGATGACGTAATGGGTATGTGGGGACTACATTACATAGTGATCTCTCCTTTGACAGTCATATCTGTGAAGTAGTTAGGACATCCGTCTATGTAGGCCATCTGATTACTTAAGGGTTCGCATCTAAACAGACTTAGGTTATTGTGCCCCTTTACTCATCAGTCATCAATCCCATCATCAAGTATGATAACCCATTTTGGATGTACCTCAGAAGACACATCTGACAGCTGGAAGGGCCACGAACGTACCTCGCAAAGAGGGATAATGCCCTCAGACATGTGTCCTATGCTGCCAGACTGCATAACCTCTTGCATTACTCAGTGGCATCTCATTTACTCAGAGATTATATTTGCTGGCCAACAAAGCCGTGTCCAAGTCAGGCTTAATGGATATGCTCCAGCTATGGGAATCCATGTCACAGTGAGCCACACATTGTAATGAGCTACACCTTGCCACAACCATAACTGGAAGATGCTAAAGTGACAGATTCCTGTCATGGGTACTCCCCATGATTTGGAACTACATCCCTGATTTCATTATACAGAGCCCCTCACTAACACTCCAGGGAATTCTTGCAGAGTGGGTGGGGAACAGTAGATACACCCCAGGGATCCTGCAATTGGATCTGCTCCACAGAGGGACAGTTAGTTAATGAATGGGGGTGGTGACAGCAGACACATTTTGGTTATGCTTATGAATGACCTCAGGCAGTTAGGCATGTACCTACCTATGTACCTATGAACCTATACATACAGTATCAACACTTGCTGATAGCTTAATTTACTGTTCAGGTATTGACTTACCTTGTGCCAATAGCAGTTGTGTGTACAATAGTGGAGGGCTGCTTATGTAGGATGCACACAGTAGACCCCCTATACATGACAATTTACAGGTAGTCATGTGTGTGTGTGTGTGTGTGTGTGTGTCATCCATGTTTGCTGTGTGTGCAGATGGAGAAGGGTGTCAGTCCATAGGTGCCTACACTGTCAGTGTGTGTGCTATACGTTCCCTCTTTGCCAAGGCATGGGCATACTGGGCACACCTCCATCTGCCTACTGGGGCTGGCACAGGATGTTCATGGTCTGAGTCCCACTGTGCCTGTGGGGCCGTTGGCAATTGTGGTGGGCTGTGAGGGCCATCACCATTCTGTCCCTGCTGCAGCTGTTTCTGCAGGATCATATTGTGTAGCATGACACATACTATGAAGATGTGGGCACACACGCTTGGAGAGTACTGCAAGGCTCCACCAGATATGTCCAAGCAATGGAACCGTGATTTCAGCATCACAAACACATGCTCTATGATGATTCTAGTTTCTGCATTTGCCTCATTATGGCATTCTTGTATGGGTGTGTGTGCATTTCTGATGGGAGTCATCATCCATGGTTCCAGTGTATAGCCAGTATCCCCCACCAGGTGGCCATATGGAATGTCCCCCCTGGCAAATACCTGATACAGCTGTGAGGCATGCCAGATGTGGGAGTCGTGATAGCTTCCAGTGCAAACATCCATGATAATGCCCTGGGCATTGCACACGACCTGGCAGTTGATGGAAGGATATCCTTTGCGGTTTATGTAGCGCCTACCCTGCTCACCGGGTGGTGTCTTGATGTGTATGTGTGTGCAGTCTATTGCACCCAGTACCTTTGGGTAGTCTGCCACATGGTGGAAGAGACACATATTGCTGGCCAACTCCTGCATTTGGGAGAAGTATATGTACTCATAGGCATGTGGTAACAATGCATCCAGGACCTGGTGGAGTACCCTGGATGCTAATGCCTGTGAAATCCCCATGATATCCCCAGTTGTCCTTTGAAAGGTACATGTGGCTAGTATTCTCAAACTTACACATACCTTCATTTCCACTGGGATGCATTCCCCTCTGTTATTTCTGGCTCTGAGGGGTGGCTGACACAGCTCAAGAAGTTGCTGGATGGTGTCCCTGTCCACCCTGTAATGCTCTACTATCTCCAGATCATGTAGCCCCTGGCAGGTTACCCTGGGTCTGAACACTCTTCAACTCCTCCAGTGCCTGAGATGGTTGTCAGCATCATCCTCCACACCACCGGCCGTCTCCAACACATGCCAGTGAATCAAAGCTATGGCAGCCCCTAACATGTACATATTAAAAGTTCCCTGTCTGTATACACCAATGGTGCAGAGTGTCTGGGAATACACAAGTGTGTGTGAGGTGCTTTCACACTTTATACTATTGTGCAATGGATGCTGCTGGTGTAATTGGGTGTGTATGTGCAATTCCAGCTGCAGGGTATCTTAATTATGGGTTTCACAGCAGGTACTGCTATTGTGGGGCCTTTGGTGTTGACTTACGCTTGGCTGCCCTGATTCATCTATTGTCCTTTACTTCACTTTTCAACTTGATTCCCCTCCCATTGTCAGGTATGCATCCAGCTGCCTGCTTTCTTGTTTTGTACTTTCCCAACCCAGGATTGTGTATCGAAATGTGTTATGTAGCTGATCTACTGCAAGTTTGCTTTGTTCTGCTGTGAGAGTTCTCTTTTCTTTGCAGTACGGCACCACCCCTTTCCTGTTCTGCAGGTAGCTGCTAGCAGCCTTGTTCGCTGTTGTCAATGGCCCACTGTGAGTTCCTAGGTGTTAATTACTCATCTGTACTCCAATTACCATGCTGCATGATTTCCTTATTGTCTTTCTTTATCCTTCCTGTTTCAGCTGTGGTGTGTGCTGTGCAAGGCTGTTTACTGGGTTTTGAGCAAGTTTTCATCCAAGTTCACATGCACTTTCAGTTACCTTGTGTGCTATAAGCTAAGCAAAGCTATGGCTACTTCCACACCCCTATCCTGCGGCTTTGCTTAGCAACAGGCAACCCGGATTAGCATTGCTCCTATGTGCTTACAGCTAAGGTGGCGCACCCCTCTCGATGTCATCTTTATCTCCAGGCCATACCTCGGTGTTTTACCACTATGCTGTGAGGTACATCCTTACGCCGGCGGGGATTTTGTGATTCAGTATTACTTGACTCATTTGCATGGCATTGACTACTAATTCCTAGTTACCATGCAGAGCACTGTCACAGACCCTTAGCAACCCTTGCACCATGGTTGTGGTGTAGCATGCGTGCCACTGACTATTATGGCGAATTCATGAAATGTGTTACATTGCAGTTTTATTACATATAAATATATTTTCATTGTGATCCCGTTTGCGCACCGATGCATTGCGATTTTACTTTGCATCAGTGTGGCCATGCCATTAAATGTTATTTTTTATGTGTTGTGCATTTTTTTATGCCATTGGCTATCTATTTAGCCATTGGCATATATTAACATTATAATACGTAAGTTTGGTCCACTGTCATGGCTCCGATTTTGTTTGAAAAAATGTAAACCGTTTTTTTTTTTTTTTATTTACATTTCTGCATGCTTACGCTACACCTGCACCACTTCATGAATCGCTATATACCTTCATTTGCATGTTACACTGGAAACAGCTCATACCTGAATCGCTCAGAGGCCATATTTGGCATTAGATCGCCAATGCTACACCTGCGCCTGGAGCAAACTTCATGAATCCCGAAGACTATTTTTACCAGCCATTATGCTTCTCTGCTTCACCACCGTAACAGGAACAGGCAAGCAAAAACTGAGGGTAATGCTACTCAATGCTAGAAGTCTAAATCTCAAAATGCACTAATTCGAGGCACTCCTTAAAATGGAGAACATCAATATCTGTGCAGTGATTGAGACCTGGTTCAAGGCTCCAGAGAGCACCCCTGCACTACCAGGCTATAACTCATACCACACTTTTCGGCCATGTAACCTGGACCAAAACACCAAAGGTGGAAGTGTGTCCATATTCATTAAGGATATCCACACCTCCAGGCTAGTTGCTCAGCATAATGCATCCAAGGTTATCCAAGTGCAACTAACTCTGGGCAAAACTGCAATCCAAATTGTAGCTTGCTACAGATCCCCCACCATGCCCCAGGATTCCCACTCCTCTTTTCTTGATGTACTGGAAAATATTAGGATTCAACCAAACACCCTAATAATGGGCGACTTCAACTACCCCACCATTAACTGAGAAAAATACTCGTGCACCAACTGCTTAGCTCAACGCTTTCTGGAATTCATAAACTCCAATGCCCTAGATAAACTTAACCACACCCTCACCAGGGGCAACAATATCCTAGACCTAGTCATTACCAATATGAGTGACTGGTGTTCCACACCTGAAGTCAAGTCCTCATTGGTCCGATCCGACCATAAGCTAATCACCCTTGATATCCACATCCCGCCCCCAACCCCCATTAAGGAAACCATGGCAAAAAATTTCTCCAAAGCCATCTTCATGCTTCTTAAGACAAAAGTGGTGAACATCATGACACCCATGCAGATGGATAATATAGTTACAACTGCTGAATCCTACACAAATGCACTCTATAAGCACTTATACGAGTGCATGGATCGTGCTATCCCAAACAGAACCAAGACGCTATCCTCCAAAAAAAGGAAGCCAATCTGGTAGTCCCCTGCCATAAACAAACTGTACAACAGAAGGAAGAAACTGTTGCAAAAGAGAGTAAAATCCCATGAGTGGAGGAGCTCCCTGGTCAGCCTCAGTAAGAAGCTGAGATCCCTTCATCCTCCAAAGCTAACTACGAAAACAAAATTGCCACTAATTCTAAGGACAACCACAAAGCATTCTATAGCTATGTCAAGAATCTCGATGGCAACACCCAGATCTGCTCTGAGTTACAGCACAACGGCATGAAAATTACAGAACCAACTGATATTGCCAGCATCCTGGCAGATAGGGTCAGTGCTAACTTTACCCCCCTCACCCCATATCTATACAGGAAGAATGCAGAGGCTCTGTAATCAGAACTATGCAGGCAAAAGCTGCACTCTCTAAAGCCAAAGACACAGCATTCATGGGACTGGACAACATCCCAGGCTGCATTTTACACATACTTCAGAATGAACTGGCTCCCCACTTAAGCACCATGTTCAATAATAGCCTCACATCATACTTTGTGCCCACTGAATGGTGCACAGCAACAGTTATCCCACTCCACAAAGGGGGAGCCACCACTGATCCTGGGAACTATTGACCTATTAGCCTGACGAGCCTGGTCTGCAAGGCCATGGAACGTATCATCATGGAACACATGAAGAAAGGCATTGGTAACCTCCAAACTCTGGATCCCACCCAGTTCAGGTTTGTGAAAAGCAGATCATGCCTCCTGAACCTGATCGACTTCTTTGAGGCAGTCACCAAAGCCATAGATAAGGGTAAGGTGGATCACACAGCCTATCTTGACCTCGCCAAGGCTTTCAACACCATCCCCCATTCTGGAATTATAGCTAAACGCACTAAACTAGGTATAAATCCCTATGTCAGAAGATGGGTTGCCAACTGGCTCACTGACAGAACCCACGCTGTAAAAGTTGCAGACTCCAAATCTGACCTCAAAGCAGTGACAAGTGGAGTACCACAGGGATCCATCCTTGGACCTCTCCTGTTTGGTATCTACTTCTCTGAAGTACAGGATAACACAGAAGGCCTCTGGCTAACAAAGTTCACAGATGACTGAAAACTAGGAACCATAGTCAAGTCCCCAAATGATGTGGACATCCTACAGAAGGGCCTCGCTGAGACAGATGCCTGGTGTCAGAGCCATGGCCTCAAGCTCAATGCCAAAAAGTGCAGTGTCATCCCCTTCGGTAAAAACTCTGTACCCATAAACTACCACATAGGCAGCAATCTACTTAACACCGAATGTTTGATAAGAGACCTTGGGACTCAGGTGGACAGCAGAATCTCCTTTGATAGTCACATTGCCACAGTAGTCACGAAGTCCTTCTACATGGCACACCTCATCATAAAAGGGTTCTCATCCAGGAAAACAGAGGTAATTTTTCCCCTCTACTCGACACTCATTAGACCCATTATAGAGTACAACGCCCTTTTTGGAAAGTACCTCACAAGATATCTGCAGCAGCGGGAAAGGCCACAGAAATACCTCACAAAGAGGATTACTGGCCTCAAACAAATGCCCTACACTGACCACCTCAAAAAACTCCAGCTTTACTCCATAGCATATCGCCTACTCTGAGGTGATCTCTGCCTAACAGATAAAGCTATGTCAAACCCAGAGCTGTTGGACATGCTACACCTAAAGAAATCCCAATCCCTCCAAGCTACATGCTCTAGGGACCTAAACCTTGTCACCACAATAAACAGGACATGGTGGAGGGATAGATTCCTGTCCTAGAGACTTCCCATACACTGGAACAGGCTACCCATCTATGTCAAGCAAAGTTCTTCATTAACACTCTTCGAGAAAAATCTTGATGAGTGGATGGGAAATAGGCAATACACCCTGGGGATCACTTCTGTGTCTCTGCTGACAGTGGCACAGGAAAATAACTTTCTTGGGTGGCGTAAGCCGAGGAACCTTGTTGGCTAGGCTTACGTAGGCCCTTGGGCTGATAGCCTAGTACCTACCTATGAACCTATGAACCTATACCTAATATTCAGACATTTTCATTTTCTTCTGGTTTAGCTTTAACAGTAAGTGTTTTCTCTGTCTGCCCATTGCTTCCATCAAAAATCTTTCCCCTCTAGCCACTGGCCATCTGTTTTTAACAAACATCATGTCTATAATACTTTTAATCCTTAAACCCCTTTTTATTCTTCATGTCTGCATCTTGCCCCTTCACTTTGTCACTAAATAGTTGTTTCTGTACTTCTTTGAATCTTTTTTATTTCTTTATGTAATTGATTATTTTATCCCTCTATTTGCTGTCACCTCACATTTTATCCATTATTCTTTCCTTTATTTTTGACTTAATTTCATCCCTACAGACTAATTCTATAACTGCTCATTAGCCTTCATTTTGTTCTATTGATTCCTTAACTATTCTAGCTAATTCTATTCTTCTGTCATTGCCCTCACTTTTATTCTGTCTATTGCCAATTTCTTCTTACCCATTACCTCTTCCCTGAACCTCTTCCCTCAAGTTTGGAATACATGGATGTAATCTACTGTTCCCCTCTCTTCAACTTCTGTCCTAGCCATGGGTTAGCAGCACCTCCTTTAAATATGTCTGTTCTGCTGCAGTGCAAACTTTCATTTATAGAAAATGTGCATTACTTATTTTCTAGATATCTGTCTCCAAATTTGTCCATGCATACTACCTTTTCCTCAGTAACCTTTATTTCCATCTGTCTTCATCATCATCAGCAGCAGCATCATCAACACATCATTAACCCCCTTTCCCCACTTTCTGCATGGGGTCTGGGTACTATTCAACTATTGTCATCTCTCTCTTAATTCAGTTCCTCTATCCTAACTTCTTTATCAGCCATGCCTGACTGTCACAGGTCTTCTACTGCACAATCAGTCCATCTCTTTGCTGAAAGCTCCATTTCCATCCTTTCCCTGATCTTCTTCACCAGTTCCATGTGCCTTCAAACATGAGATCCTTTTTTCCATATAAGTAATAATTTTTTGCAGCATAACATTATTTGGGACTCACTTCCATTCCCTTCCACACCTTAAATAATCTATCTTCATTTTCTAATCTCCATATTCTAGCCCCCACCTTACCCTTCATATCGTCCATTAGCTTTCTTATCTAGCATATTCCATCCTAATTCTTCTTGATGCCCCTTGGTAGTGCACTTAGTTCTCACATAAACAATATGGTTACCCCCTTTTAAAACACATTTCCCTCTCATGGTGGATGACAGTTGGCCTCAGACCCATTTGCTCCACAATGGTGTTAGAACTAGCTGAAAAAGTCATCACCCATGCAGCAATGAAGGCAATTTTTACCTCATCATCCATCACCAATAAAGGTAGCAAGTTTCTAATTATGGCTCTAATCCTACTTTTTGGGAATCTGATGTGTGTGTCTCTGGAGTTGGATAATACTGGCCTGTGATTCATGTCCACTTCTCTATATGCACCAAACTCTGGATATAGTGTGGTGCACTGCTTTGTGATCCCATACATGCATCATGACTTGCACTATTGCTGTACTTGGTCACTGCCACCATTAGATGTCAGTATAAGCAGTGAGATAATCTGCATTCTTCCCATGGGATAGGTGAGCGGATAACCACTGCTCACTCTCACTTCCCATCATCAGCTCATTCAGCATATAGATTGATGCTTGATTGTGGGTCATTTGGGTCCTAATCATAATCTGGTCATTCGCTTAGAGGATTAAGGAGCTGTTAACAGGCTGTTCCCTGTGGACCAGAGGTGCAAGGTTTGATTCCCTCAGCCTCCACTGTCTAATCATGTGTTTCTGAGCAAGTCATATAACCAGACACTGCTCCTGGGCTGAGGTTGCCCGAAAAAGGTTAATGGAAATCAGTGCTCTACTGTGGAAAACAAATTCAAATAAATACACCCCGGGATTCATGAAGCTTGGTGCAAGGATGGTTTTAGCCTTGCGCCGAGCGTCCTCATTACAGATGGTGCAGCAGCGCCATATGAATATTTATGAGGGCGCACTGCCGCACCCTCAATGTGCACAGGAAACGTGTGCAAGTGCAAGGGGCATGTTTAAGTGCCCTACAGAGGTGGAAACATGCCCCCACAGTTGCACAACCTACTATGCTTACTATTAGAGCCCACCTTTAATAGTAAGCAATTAATTCAGTGTCCGTGCATAACAAAATATATGCTAAGCATACAAGAGTGTCCATGAACAGTGAAATGAAATCAAAGTAGTAAACACACAAGCATGTAGTGGAATATTGAGTCCCGTCCCTAGAGCTTTCTCAATTAGATTCCCCGTGTCCCTATTTTACATTTGTATTGCTGCAATATCAAAAGTGTAAGCAAAGCACAGCATGTTTGCCCATCGCTGCCCTCCGCCAAGAGTAGCTTACACATCAAAATCATTCAAATTGAGAAAAACATGCGGAATCAACGTAAATGTCAATAATGTAGTGGTTAGAGCATCCACCTAACAAGCAGGCAATCACGGTCCAACTATAGCACATATAATTTTCCATGTGGAATGAATGTCATTTTGCTGTAAAACTGACATAATAACATGTAAATGTGAACTTGAGTATCGCATGAGATGTTTAACTAAATTTCATTCAATCAAAGTTTTACTGTCATAATGAATAAGGCACTAGTAAGCAGGTGTAAGCACAAATAAGCAGCAGTAAACATATATAAGTACCAGTAAGCAAGTCTGAGTGTGCTTGCACGGGTGAAAGCAGTGCCCAGCATAGGAAATGTATATAAGTATGTACAGATACAATATATATGTGTATATATATATATATATATATATATATATATATATATATATATATATATATTATATATATGAAGAATGAATGCCGTAACAATAAAGCATACAAAAGGAATGAGAAGGGAATCAACAGCAACCCCAGTATTATATAGTGCTGTCAGCGTATGTCATATCAAACTGGACAGGAGTGAGCAAAGCCATGCTAATCACACCACAGGCAGGATATTACCAGTGGGAATAACATTGTTGATTTCATAAGTCTACTTTACAATCAGAAGGTAGTCCGTGGTGGGACTACCCAAAAACTGATAGGATGATTGGCTATTTGACCATTACACAAGCAAGAGCAGGTATGTTCAAGGAGTCAGTGGTGGGAGAGCCTGATAATACATGGGTTGGGACAACGTACGTGTAGGGCCCCTAATACTCGGGAGAGGGCAATGTGTGGAGGTGTGTCATGGCTGCGATAGCAACTGGATAATGGATGGTATGCGTGTATGTTAAACTCGGGTGGGATGGAGGAATTATGGGTATGAAATTATGGATCCAGGTGTGTCAGGGTTGGATGGGCTGGTTCTAATTGGACCACCTCGTGGAGGTCAGCAAGTTCGTTATAAGTATATATGCATACACACATGCATACATCTATATGTAGAAGTACATTCCCTGTAACACATTCATTCCATTTGCAGACATAAATAACATGAATTTGCCCTTACAAAGCTCGACAGTAGATAGAATAATAGGTTGAGCATAAGAGGGAAGGGACAAAACTGCTAAAATGCAGAAGTGTGTACAATTTCCAAAGTCAGTGCTGTGCTGAAAAATCAAATGTGAGGACTTTCTCACACATGGAATCATTCCTGTGATCTGCCTGCTACGGCAACGCCAATTACTAAACCAGTCTATTTGTAAAAGAATTACGTCAAACTTGTACATGCATTACCACATAGTCATACTTATTAATTTATTGCAGTGTCATGTTAATGGGAGTAAGGATGTAATGAAGTACGGAGTATAATCTTGAAATAAAGACATGCGTGTCATATGTGGGACAACCCAAAAATTGCGAATAGTGTCCTAATGGTCGCTCATGTCACCAATGTTTGTGGACTAAAAGTTTGGGATTTCTGAGGATATGTGAGTCAGCTGATGAGATGGGTCTACAGGAGTACGGAGTGGCCAATGTATAGTTGTGTGGATACACCACAAATCCAACTGGAGAACTGATGACTGCAGTGTTAGTGAGGTGTTGTGGTGGGTGTTTGGGGAACTAGGAGTCATGGGTATATGGGTATATATGCAAATGAAGCAGCACAGCAATAGTGTATTGGTTAAAACATCTGTCTAATGAACAGACATTCCCGTCCCGAATCCCACTGCAGCACATACCATTTTCCATCGGTAATCTGTATATGAACATATTTCGACATCTGTCTGCTGTATAACCTGCAAAATAACAATTAAAAGTGAACTGGAGCAAGTGTCAGTTTCATAATGAATAAGGCACTAGTAAGCAGGTTTAAGCATATGTAAACACCAGTAAGCGTGTGTAAGTGTGTTTGCGCAGGGTATGCATTGCTTTACAGACACACACACACACACACACACATATTTATATATATATATATATATATATATATATATATATATATATATATATATGTATATATATATATATATATATATATATATATACATATATATATATATATATATATATATATATGTATACATATATATATATATATATATATATATATATATATATGTATACATATATATATATATATATATATACATATATATATATATATATATATATATATATATATATATATATATACATATATGTATATATATATATATATATATATATATATATATATATATATATATATTTATATATATATATATATATATATATATATATATGTGTGTGTGTGTGTGTGTGTGTGTGTATAGATATACACAGATATACTGCTATGATAGGAAACAGCACACAAGAATGACATATATTCACAGGCTATGCCAATGGAAGTGAGGGGCGCGAGCAAGAAACATGAAACAAGTAGAATGACCTTCCACCCCCCCCCCCCAAGCCGGACACAGTAAACATACACACAAACCAGCAAACAATGTAAATAGTCCACTGCTCCCCAGACCACAGGCAGGATACAACCAGGGGGAGTACCCAGTGCACCCCGTGAAATCTAGTCTTGGAACACAGACAGGAGCATCCCTTGCGGGACGCCCCAAAAATTGACATAAGACCAAAGGAAGGTGATACGCCAACAATTTTGGGTGGGGTGTGTACATACCTGGAATATGAGTTTGGGAAAGCCTGATGACCCATGGATCGAGACAATGTATGACATGGGTCCCTTGAAGTGGAGAGTGGGCAACATATAGTGGTGTGTTCAGACCCGACCAGGACCCAGATTAAGGATGGGTGCTGTAAAGGAGGTGCGGGTGGGGGAACTATGGGTAGCTAGTTATGGGCCTAGGCGTGCAGGTGTTGGCTGGTGCAGTTGTATTAGGACCACCCCAGGGATGTAAGTAATATTCCGAAATGTGCATACCTTACGCCCATACCTCTCAACCCCTAAGATCAAATCCACTGGACAGGTCATAAACCATTTAGGGGAACAAATAGGGACCATACCTCTCAACTGTCCCTGATTTCCAGGGATGCCCCTGATTTTGACTCAAATTCTAACTCTGTCCGACTTAATCCCTCCTAAAACTAGTGACTTTTGGAGGAAAGGTGGTGAATTACACTTCATGAATAATGACAATAATTAAAAGTTATAAACTTCATTTACCACAGAAAATGTGTATTAATTCATATGCTCTGAGTCTGTCAGTGTCACGTTAATAGCACTAATATTTTAAATGTGTCCCTGATTGTCCCTGATGTTGTCATGACTTGTCCCTGATTCAGTTGATATTTGTCCCCAATCATTTGAGAAGTCTGATAGGGACAGAAAGCACATATTCCACTTACAACCTTAGAAAGATGACTGAATAACAGATATGCAGTAGCATGACTCGGCTGGAGGATGTGGGATCCAAAACCCAATTACTTGTTTGTATTGAATGGTGTCAGTTCCCATGTATTAGCCAGACAGGTGCAGATTGTAAGAGGGACATACCAATAGTATGAATCAAACTCTGGAGAGGCCGTGAATTCCGTACAGTCAAACGGCATGCTTATGCCTAATGGGCAGTCATTCCTGATACTGTAGGCATGTAATCTGATGTAATAGACATCACAAGTTAATATCATAGTCCTCACTCCTAGCCAGGGGTGTGAGTGTCAGATGCAAACACCAAATGCAATGCATTTGCAAGTGCGGGAGCAAGCAGGTGTAAGCCTGTCTGGCTGCCGGTATGCGAGTATCACACTGGTGAAGCAATGCAGAGGCTAACTGAGTGTAAGAAACTGTAACCGGAGGTTAGCATTGCTTAGCTCCTCGCAAAGCCACGCACACCCATTCACAACTGCTTTAAAGTGCCTAAATCACTCTGTACCTAACAGCCCGTGTTCTGGCCAGCAACAAAAGAACCAGCCTCTGCAAGGCTAGAATGCAGGACCCTGTACATCACAGTCACAGTAGTAAACCACTACACCATGATAGCAATACATATAAAGGAGGTATCAGCAAACTAATCCTTACAACATGGAAACAAATCAAATATGTGAACTGAATCTATGTACAGTGTAATGTTCTATAACCTGCCACAGACCATAAATATGTGAACTGGAGTACTGCTGTAAACATAGAGTTGAGGTGTCACTGTAATAAGGTTCAGAAGTCTCCAGGACCCCATACAGTGTATGTACACATGAATGACGGATACCAGACACATATATAGCCTGTAATGAGTAAGACATCATTGACAAAAGTCAAATATAATGCTAGATAACCAATAAGCAATGCTAACTGCCGCACAGCCCAACTAAGTAATTGTAAGCAATGTGTAGGGAAGCCAATACAATATGTCCACAGGTACACCTCTTTAAGCAGTGCTATCCTGAATTAAGCATGTGTGCCCATAGCTTAGCCTTTTTGAAACCAGCCAATTACTGAAAAGTGTGGGAATCTGGCCCTAGTTAAACTGAAGAGGCTGGAATACAGCTCATAACTGGTTGTAGCATCCCCCTGCAGGCAGAATGGCTGGAGTGGGAGATGGCATTCGCTTTAGAGCGCAGTGCTGGGGTATCCAGGAATCTAAATTCATGGTATGGCTCCTGGTAAAGCACCATTACAGAAGACTACTGCAGGGCCAGTACTAGGGCTTACAGTACAAAACAGAGGCCTGGGACAGTCTCACCCATGACCTCACTAGTGCCACAGGTATCCCTCAAACTGGTGAGCAGGTCAGGCACCACCATGCAGACCTGAAGCGGTGGAGGGGGGGATGTCTTGGAATAGTAAATCCAGGAAGCTAGGCAGATGCAGAATGCTCCAGAACTGAGTAAGTACTCCTTCCACTATGTAGTTAATAACTGCCTAGCTTGTGTATACTATGGATAGATATGGCTAAATATCACTGTACTTTCCTGACTGCTGCAGATGAGCATGCTGCGAACCAGCAAGCTTATGATGCTAGGCTGCAAAGGATGCATCACAAGGCAGGTTAGTAAATAGCCTGCACGTACTGTCATAACAAATAAATGTGAGTGCCTGAGAAAGTGTTGTACCAGTATACAGAATAGTGTAATATGCTGTGAATAAAGGTGTAACCCCTGCATTGCTTCTGTTTACTCTGCAGTCATATGTTGTTGTACTGTTGTAGTTATTAGATAGTACTGTTGTAGTAAGCAGTGTTACCCACACTGTGATATGCAGATACAGCGTGTATGAAGTGCTGCATAACAATGTTGGAAGTGCAAACATGTCAGTCATATTACACAAAATACATTGCAAAGCCTCACAACAATTGCCTGATGTAATGCTTTTGTCACACACAGCAGGGCTTTGCATCCCAGGAGTGCTAGTAAGCTATTTGCATAATCATTCCACACAACTGCACGCAGTCTGTTAGAATGTTCAGAGAGAAAGCTGTATGCATATTTACACTTAACAACTGTACAGATTTTGCTAGAATGTTTAAATACAGAGTGGTATGCATATTCATACCCCTCAACTGTTCCAATCTGCCCAGTATATCCTGATAAATGGCCCACATCACCTGCCTTTTGCCCTGTTTCCCTGACAAATTAGTGTGAAGATCCTAGAAATGTAGGCAGCTGTTGCCATATAACTGATAGTCAGACTTGTACATAGAGAATATACATGCAAACATACCTGTCATCCCAGCATCTCACCCAAAGTGTATGAGAGCAATCTCATAACATGTTGCATTAACATCTGCATCTTGTCAAGCCTGTACATAAGACACAGGTCTCATGCATACTAATATACAAACATACCATTGTACAATATAACGCCATTGGGTAGTGTAATGATACATGTAAGGGATAGACCACTGCAGTGACTATGAATGTTGTGAAAACTACAAGGATGTATTAGTTGTTAATTGAAGACTCTCTCTCTCTCACCCCTACCATATATGCAAACATAACCGTTTTACACAACTTAGTTGGTATGTCTACACTCCTACCCTTTGTTGGGACATATGTCCTATAGGTTTATAAATATTCACATCTGTTTCTATGCATGTGCCATGTTAAAATACACCCATATTGATGGCCTGTTGCCATCAATGAAACCTGCATGTTGTTGTAATGGCCACTGTTTACCCATATATGCATGTGATCTGCCTGCTCTGCAACTATGTTATATCTGGTGCCCTGGGTAATGGGAATACCTATGTATGCTGTTATAACTAATTGTGAATGCTGTTGACTATTACTAACCCATATCTGCCTTAAACATACTACAACATAGCTCGTATGGGAAGGCCGGTCCCAGCGGGCCCACCTGTCCCACCTCAGCTGGCCATGGCACCGGGCACCAGCACATCTGGGGCCCAGCCTGGGACCTCCTCATCTGGTGGCCCTGCACCACCTTTGGGTGGAACCGCCACGGGGGATGGGACTCGGCCCCCCCCTGGGAGAGGGAGCGGACAGGAACCTGTCACCCGTGGTACATTCTGGGCCGTGGTGCATAGGGAGCTCGACAGGGATGATACAAGATTGCCTATGCCAGCTTGAGGGCCGAGTGGTACAACTAAAGGGTGAGCCTGCCCCTCCTATACAGCCCTCAGCACAAACACCTTCTGGGCCGTGAAGGTGCAGTGGTGACTGCCCATGGGTGGGGACCTCAGTCCCACTGTATCCATTTGTGGGATCATGGGCTTGCGACTTCCAAACACCCCTCCCCGTCCAAGATATCCCCCCCACATATGTCATATACTGCCCCTGTACACATCTTACTTGTCTTGTCTGTCATCCTACCCAACCTATCCTCCCTGATCATACCTACTCTCCTTCCCCAACATCCCACTCTCACCTAAACATAAAAGAAAAGAAGGGCAATCTGTTACCACAAAAAAAGCACGCTCCATACATAGCTGTCCATTTCGCACACATGTCCACTGGACACATGTAAACATTTCTAATTGGCATCACAACATACTATTGTTGTCCTCACTTCTCTCTTGGGGTTGTGATTGTCCAAATGTCCCGACAAATTTATTGCATATGCACAGCCGTTGCTGTAGAAGAAATAGACAGCTATGGACCTTCCCTACACCCTTCCTGCACATCCCTAGCTATTTTCCCTATTGTCTTTCCCTCTTTGTGCCCCTTTTTCACCACTTTCCTAGCAATCCTTTTTTCTTTTGTTTTAAAGAAATTAGCATGGGGGTAAGCGGGAGTAAGCACTTTTAAGCAGCAGTGAGTGTGTTTCAGCCTGTTTGCATGGGGGTAAGCACTGCCTACACAGGTTAAGCAATCAAGAAGGTAACTGAGTGTAAGGAACTGTAAGGAAAAGTAACCACTGCTTACCGTCACGCAAACCCGAGCACACCCGCTCACAACTGCTTAAAAGTACCTTAATCACTCCGTATCCAACGGACTTGTTCTGCCCAGCAACAAAATAAACGGCATCTGCAAGGCTCAAAACCAGAACCCTACATACCACAGCCAATGCGATTTACAACTAAGCCATGGCAGATATGCAGACATCTGATGTTATCGCATATGTATCATCCAGCACAGTCATTCAACAGTATAGGAAATGTATTCCATCATGTAGATGTATGTGTGTGTGTTTATGTCCAGATATAGATACAGACATATATATATAGATATAGCAAGAACATCTCATGTGAGAACAAAGCATTAAAAAGGAATGAAAAGGGAAACACCAGCAACTCCTGTATTATGTAGTGGTGTTGTCCTATGTAATATCAAGACTCCACTAGACAGACATGTGTCATTAATACATGCAAACATTTGTACATTGGCCAAATACATCACTCTGTGCATTTTATTTACATTAACACAACAGTTCCTGTCCAATCATTATGTGAGAACAGTACTCTTGCAAAGTGCTGTCTGTGACATCATCATCATGAAAAAGGTAAAAGGGGTAACCATAGAGGGACCAGTAGTGTCATGTGTACAATGGGGTCATCTGCATCATGTGTACCTTGAACCTTTAAGAGTCATGTGCATACCAGGATTGTGTGCCTGAGAGACAGGGGTGAGGACAACAGTAGTATGTTGTGATGCAAATTAAAAAGGTTACATGTGTCCAGTGGACACGTGTGTGAAACGGACAGCTATGTATGTGGCAAATGTTGTTCTAGGAACTGATTGGCCTTTTGTTTCCGTAAGGTGAGAGTGAGATGTTGGGGAAGGAGAGTAGGTATGCTAGTGGAGGATAGGTTGGGTAGGATGACAGACAAGACAGCATGCAGGGTCAGTATATGACACATGTGTGGGGGTACACCTTGGATGGGGAGGGGTGTTTGGCAGTCACAAGCCCATGATCCCCCAGATGGAAACAGTGGGATGGAGGTCCCCACCCATGGGTAGCCACCACTGCACCAAAACAGCTGTAAAGGTGGCTGTGCTGGGGGCTGTCTAGGATGGGTAGGCTCACCCTCTAAATGTGACACTCTGCCCTTGAGCTGGTGTATCTGGCCTCAAAACCCCTTATTGAGCCCCCTACGCATCACGTCCAGGACTGTACGATGGCTGACAAGTTCCTGTCTGGCTCTGCTCCCAGGGGGACAAACCCCTTCCTCAGTGGTGCTTCCACCAGAAGGGGGTGCAGTGCCAACAGAGGGGGAGGTCCAAGGCTGTGCCCCAGATGTGCTGGTGCCCTGTGCCATGGTCAGCTGAAGTGGGACAGGATGTTCCGCTGGGACCTCCAATCCCATACAGCCTATAGTGTTGCAGTTTTAACACAGATATGGCTTAGTAATAGTCAACAGCATTCATGATTATTTGTTAACAGCATGCATAGATATGACCATCAACCCAACACAACAGATGGCATACATTTGCAGAGGGAGCACAACACATGCATATATACTGCATGACATCTGTACAAAGTGTAGAAAACTTGTGACTGCAGCTATGAACAGTGGCCCATTATTGGCATGTCACTGTGGGAACCTCAGACAGTGACTGTCATACCACTGTTTCATGTGACATATGTCCAATCAGGGATGCAATGGCAGTAACTCTCATCACTATCACCATGTACTGACTGCAATTCTCACACTATGCTTCTGCAGTTCACAGATGTGTGTTCAATGAGTAACACAAGAAACAAATGGTTCCTCAGACTGACTAGTCCACAGATGGCCCTACAGATGGGGGTTCCCTCACAAACAGAGCACTGTCTTCTCAGTTTTAAAATATGCAGACTAGCCATTACTAAACACAACTTGTTAAACTGGCAGTAGTCTCAATGAAGCATAGCTACACTTACATGCTGTAGTCATGTCTGGCACATCACTCACCTGTCTTTATATTATTTTCTACTGTGTATGTTGTTTGAGGTATATCCAGATATCATCTGTGATGCTGTTTACCGAACACCAGATCCAGGTTCCACTCACAGCGACTGTCATGGGCAAACACCAACATGTTCCTAGATATTGTACTGTGTTTCCATGAGATTGGCTATAGGAATGTCACCACAGCTGTTCCACATGCAGTCAGCTAGAGGAGGACTGCAATAGATGCAGAGGCCATCACCTGATCATGACCATCACTTACAAAACCTAAGCTGCTGCTGAGCAGGTGCACAACCCACATCCACCAGAGAGTGTGTGGGAGGGACACACAGAGGCAAAGTACATCAGAAAAGGGCTTGGAAACTAAAACCTAAGCATCATCTGTCACACACCTACCAGTACAGGGGTTCAAACCCCTGACTGACTAGCCATTACTATTACAAGTACATGCAGTTACTCCATGTGCCACATAGCTAACATGTTGGTTTTCTGTAAAAACATATATGTGTGCTGGTGAGCGACATTTGCAACAGAGATATAGTAG